>NC_052360.1:35394285-35539846 GCF_009727055.1 Benincasa hispida | reverse complement strand
CTTTAAGCTTAAGATTGGTGTGCATGGCTCCACTTCCATCTTCAAGTTCAAGGTCGGTGTGCATAGCTCCGCTCCATCTTCAAGTTCAAGGTCGGTGTGCATGGCTCCGCTCCATCTTCAGGTTCAAGATCAGTGTGCATGGCTCTGCTTCCATCTTCAAGCTTAAGATTGGTGTGCATGGCTCCATTTCCATCTTCAAGTTCAAGGTAGGTGCACATGGCTCCGCTCCATCTTCAAGTTCAAGGTCGGTGTGCATGGCTCCACTCCATCTTCAAATTCAAGGTCGGGGTGCACGGCTCCACTCTATCTTCAAGTTTATGGTCGGTATGCATGGCTCGCTTCGTCTCAAAAGTCTAGTGCGGCTCGCTTCATCTCCATAGTCTAGCGCGACTCGCTTCATCTCCATAGTCTAGCGTGGCTCGCTTCCTTTCCATAGTCTGGTGCGGCTTCACTTCGTCTTCACAAGTCAAGGCAGGGCTTTGCTTTGTCTTCACAAGTCAAGGCACAGCTTCGCTTCGTCTTCACAAGTTAAGGCACAGCTTCACTTCGTCTTCACAAGTCAAGGCACGGCTTTGCTTCGTCATCACAAGTCAAGGTGCGGCTTCGCTTCATCTTCACAAATCAAGGCACGACTTCGCTTCATCTTCAAAAGTCAAGGCGCGACTTCGCTTCATCTCCAGAATGATGGTGCGACTTCTCTTCATCTCCAAAATGATCATGCAACTGTCACCCATATAAGGGTTGTATCTAATAGAGGTCAGATTGTTGTTGGCAAAGCTGACGACCACCCCTGCAGGCTACAAAGTCACCCACATAGGGGCTATGTCTAGCAGGAGTCAAATCACTGTTGGTAGAGCTGACAACCACCCCTGCAGGCTACACAATCGCCCACACAGGGGCTGTGTCTAGTAGGAGTCAGATCATTGTTGGCGGAGCTGACAACCACTCTTGCAGGCTATACAGTCACCCACATAGGGGTCATGTCTAGCAGGAGTCAGATCATTGTTTGCGAAGCTGACGACCACCCCTGCAGGCTACACTGTCACCCATATCGGGGTCGTGTCTAGCAGAAGTCAGATCGTTGTTGGCAGAATTGACGACCACCCCTGTAGGCTACACAGTCACCCACATAAGGGTTGTGTCTAGCAGGAGTCAAATCATTGTTGGCGGATCACCCTTGCAGGCTACACAATCACCCACATAGGGGTCGTGTCTAGTAGGAGTAAAATCGTTGTTGGCGGAGCTGACGACCACCCCTGCAGCCTACATAGTCGCCCACATAGGGGTTGTGTCTAGCAGGAGCCAGATCATGCTGGCAGAGCTAACAGTCGCACATTGAATGCCCGTGCTAATATATGTGCGCATATATATATATATATATATAAGAAAAGAAAAAACCCACTTTTATGCAAAGATATGAAGAAGTAAAGGAAATAACAAAGCGCAAGTCGTTAATAGTTCTAACTCCCGTAAAAAAAAAGGCAAGAAGGCAAGTTAGTAAAATATATATATATAATATAATAAAAAAGAAGAAAAAGAGAAGAAAATGGAAAAGAAAAGGAAAGAAAAAAAAAAAAGAAAAAAACAAAATTTTGTTGGAAAAAAAAAAGAAGAAGAAAAAAAAAAAGAAGGAAAAAAAAGAGAAAAAGAGAGGAAGAAAGGGGAAGTTTTTTTTCTCTACCTTTGACCGCCGAGGATGATAAAATACAATAAGGAAATCTTAGATTTTATTGCATCTAGATTTTATTGGTTACAAAAAAAAAAAAAAAAAAAAAATTTTTTTTTAACCACCAAAATCTTATCTTTGATGATTTTTCTTTTTTTTCATCCCTCATTTTTAAAACTTTTGGCCATGCACCAAACCTTTTTATTAATCTAATTTTAGCCCGAATTAAATTAAATTGGGATGAAACTTATTCCTTTATTTTTAAATTTGAGATTTTTTAGTTTATCCAAATTAAGTGGGGACAAAGCTCAAATTTTTCTTTCTTTCCAAAAATTTGGTCATATTCCAAATTTCCTTCTTAAAAACTAAAATTTTAAGTTTTCATCTCCAAATTAAATTAAATTGGGGTAAAACTTTAACTTATATTTTTAACTCAAAAAATTGTTGAGTTTTATCCCTAAAATCAAATTAAATTGGGACAAAACTCAAAGTTTTCTTATAAATTTGGCCATATTCCAAATTTCTTTCTTAAAACTAAAATAAAAAGTTTTCATCTCCAAATGAAATTAAATTAGGGATGAAACTTGAATTTTATTTTGAATTCAAAATTTTTAAGTTTCATCTCTAACTCAAATTAATTTGGGATGAAACCTGAATTTTCCTTTTTGTTAAAAAAAAATTGAGAATTTCTTCGTTTTATCTCTCCAAATAAAATCAAGTCTAAGATAAAAGTTGACATTTTTCTTAAATTAAAATTTTGGTCGTCCCCTATACAAATTTCAGTTAAACTCGTCAAACTCACAGTTTAATTAAATTGGGAGCATCGAAGTCAAGACCGAATTACTTGCATCTCGATGTCGGCTTCATCTTTTTGTGATCCATCCACCCACATCTGTGCACAAATCTCGAAAAGAGGCATTGTTGGAGGAGAAATTTCGGACCAACTATGAACTACCACGTCATTTGCTAAATTAATGACGGAATTCCGAAATCGTCAAATTTGTGACCAATTAGAAGTTGACATGTGCCCAAATTGAAGTTGAAGACAAATTTCGATGACGGTGCTTGGTTTCATCATGACCATTGAATTGGATAAAATTAACTTGGTCTAATTTAATATTATTATTATTTGGGTTAAAGTCTCCAAACCCAAAAATATGTTGAATTTAACTCAAATGTCAAATCCAACCCAAATCCAACTTATTGGGCCCAAGAGTCAGACCCATGGGACAACCAAGCCCAAGCCCATGAAACCTACCTGAGAACCCTATAAATAGAGAAGTTCTCTTCATTTGTTGGGGGTCAGCAATTCTACACTCCAGAGAGCTTAGAGGAATTCTCTATAATCAAAAGACTCTTTGACTCTTGAAGCTGCTTGAAGACTGAAGTCCTTTGAAGACACAAGCATTCTGAAGGATAAAAAAGATACAAGTATTATGAACATGCTTGAAGACTGAAGTCCTTTGAAGATACAAATATTCTTCTAAGACTCGAAGCTCAAGAACATCCGCACGGCCCACTTCAAGACTGAAGTCCTTTGAAGATACAAATATTCTTCTAAGACTCGAAGCTCAAGAACATCTGCACGGCCCACTTCTATACATCAAGCGTACACATTCAATCGAGAGAGAATCAGAGGATCAAATACCAGAGATCGAACCACATCGCATCAAATTAACATCAACACCAACTTAATTTCAACTCCATGAAACAAGTTTCTCCGGAAGCCTCGTGTGAACACTAATCTTCCAAGAAGATCAATAAACCAAAGGCTGATCGTCCAAGAAGATCAACAAGCCCAAAGGCCGATCGTCCAAGAATGTCAACAAGCCCGAAGGTCGATCATCCAAGAAGATCAACAAGCCAAAGGTCGATCGTCCAAGAAGATCAACAAGCCCAAAGGTCGATCGTCCAAGAAGATCAACACATCCAAGAAAATCAACAAGCCCAAAGGTCGATCGTCCCAAGAAGATCAACAAGCCCAAAATTTGATCATCTAAAAAGATCAAATAGCCCAAAGACCGATCATCTAAGAAGATCAACAAGCCCAAAGGTCGATCATCCAAGAAGATCAACAAGCCCAAGGTCGATTATCCAAGAAGATCAATAAGCCCAAAGGCTGATCATCCAAGAAGATCAACAAGCCCAAAATCGATCGTCCAAGAAGATCAACAAGCCCAAAGTCGATCGTTCAAGAAGATCAACCAGCTTAAAGAGTTTATTTTGAAAGTATCAAAATACTATATATTAGAGATTGTACTCACTTTCCACAAAACTAATATAAATACAAAGTTCAAGTTCCACGAAATTCTCTTGAAATCTCATGCGAACAGGTTATGTCTGAGTTCATATGTCTGTATTTGGGTGTGCATAATTGTTATATCTAAGTTCATATGTCTGTGTTTGGATGTGCAGAGTTCATATGTCAATGTTATCTGGTTTAATTTTTGTAGTCTATAATAATTTGCATGTATGAACACTATTTTTTTTTTTAAATCTGATATTCCAATTATTGTATCCATCTTATTTGGAATAAGGTATTAATTGCATTATTTTATTTTTTTCTATCTCAAGATATGGTATACAGTTCAATTTTATATTATTCATTCTAAACTTCTCATCACCGAAAGTCAAATGGTAAATTAATCATCTCATCCTTAAATCCATATAAAAAAGAGGTAAGAATTTACATTGGAATTATATTAAAAATCTATTTACATTTTTATTATTCTTTTCATAAGTTGATCAAAGGTATATGAAAGTTATTGTATTAGCCATAATTTGTCAAAAGTACTTTACTGGGAAGGAAACGTTTCAAAGACGGTTTTTAATTTAATAATTTACTTGGTGCAACTAAAATGAATAATTACTTAATTAAAGACATGATTATATTAATTAAACATTTCAAAATTATATTAATTACTACAAATGAATAAATTAATTAAAGACATCATTATATTAATTAAACATTTCAAAGTTATATTAATTACTACAAATGAATAAATNTTTTAATTAAACATGATTATATTAATTACTAAAATTGAATAAATAATAAATAAATTGATTAGAATAGTGATAATTGACCATAATTTGTATATTGATAATTTAAACTAAAGTAATTAAAAATGATTAGTTAATTTGTATATTGATAATTTATACTAAAATAATTAAAAATGATTAGATAATTTGTATATTGATAATTTATACTAAAATAATTAAAAATGATTAAATAATATAAAAATCATATTAAAGAGCATAAACAATTGCTATATCAAATATATGATTCAATTTAAATTATTAATAATAATAATTAATGTGATTTTAACGATTTGATAACTTCCATTAAAAAAAGCCATATCGTTAATTTGAATTTATAAAATCAAATTATCCAAGGTCAATTTGAGTATTACAATTAGGGGCAGAATCGAAAGCATCTAAAATTTAAAAATTAATAAACGGTCTATTACACCAAATTTGATAACACAAAAAAATGTCAAACAATGAAAAATTAATAAACAGTCAATAACACCAGAAAATGTCAAACAATCCGTGTACACAATGAAGCACACCAAAAAAAATACAACTAAAATCTCAATGAGGCACACCAAAAAATACAACTAATATGGAATATAAGGGAATACAAAAAAAGAAAAAGAAAAAAAAGTAAGACACTAACCGCAAACTAATTGAATGTTCTGTATTAGTTTGGGTTGCATAACAAAACAAAAAGCAAAAGTTAGGAAAAATCTACAAATACTTAAAATGCAGGGAGAGAACTAGTTGGAATGGAGAAATACCTATATAACTTTCATGAAGTATTATTTGGATGGAGAGTCCACTATTATCGGATCAAAACACAATGAGGCATCCTACCACCCACCAAAGAACCAAAAGTTAGGAAGTTAATAATATGAAAATAACAGAACCAAAGAATAGAAAGTAGAGAAGGAGAAACCAAATTAAACAACTCACCGGATTGGCAAACTAAATCTTGAACAATGGAAGCTCTTAGAAAATAGAGAATGATCAATGTTGTTATATAGGAAGAGGGGTACTTGGGGAGGGGTGGTTGTTGAACATACAGCCCCAACAAATATTTAAAAAAATAGTGTGACTGGCCTCAGATTTAAATTCACACATGTAAATGAACTCAAATCCAATTAATAAGTTAGTTGAGTCATTAATGAAGTGGTTGAATGGGTAGTGGAAATATGCAAGTGGAATAAAATCAAAAAACAATCAGAATAGTCATTAATAAAATCAGCAAACAATCATAACAGTCATTAATAATGTTGGTAGGCAGTTTAATAAATGAAGTAATTAATAATGCATAATATTGAAAACCTGCAAAAAAAATAATAACTAGGACTAACACAATTCAAGATTCAACGGGGCATTAGAATTAGAACAACAAGATACAGAACAGAGAATTAGTGGGTAAATTAGCATGGTTGGAAAATCAAATACACAAAACAACAGAGAATGAAGGCATGAAAATGAAAATTTGAAGGAAAAGATAGAGAAGAAGACACAATATTAAAAACAAAACAAATCACATAATAGAGAATACACAGAACAGAGGATCGAGGATCAAATATACAGAACATGAAATACACATAACATGTTTAGAACATAAAATACATGAAATACACAAAACATGTTTAGAAAATAAAATGCACAAAACATGAAATATACAGAACGTGTTTAAAAAAATTAATCATGGCATGAAAATCAAATACACGGGACAGAGGATCGAGGCATGAAATTGAAATTTTCAGGAGAAACAAAACAGAGACTCATCATTGGCCGATCTAGGGTTTAGAAAACAAACCTGAAGTGGACAATGTTCTCCCCCACCAAGTTGCAATTCCTTCAACCAGTCCCTGCCATGCATTCAATGATCGACACCGAAGCAACACTGAGAACCAAAAACAAGTTGTACAACGGGTTATGGGTGAACGGAGGACTGTCAAAGCAGCAAGAACATGGTTGAGACCGAGATTAAAGCCGCAAGGGGAAAAAAGGAAAAACACTAGATCTGTGAGAAAACAACAAACCTATGAAGAAAACAACAGATCTGTGACATACAAACACGGGAAGATGAAATGGTGTCATACGAAAGCGGGTTGAGGACGAGATTGAGGAGAAGATTGAAGCGGCTAGGGTTTCAGACGATGGTTGAGAGAGACGTTAGAGGGAAAGGGGAGAAGGAGATCTGAAGGAAACGGAGGAGGGAAAGGGCAGATTCGAGATCGGAAGGATGAGTTCTGAGAGGGATATGCATGCGCGAAAGGGGAGACGAACAGATCTGTGACATACGAAAACGAGAAGATGAAACGGTGACATACGAAAGCGAGTTGAGGACAAGATTAAGGAGAAGATTGAAGCGGGTAGGATTTCAGACGATGGTTGAGAGAGACGTGAAAGGGAAATGGGAGAAGGAGATCTAAGGGAAATGGAGGAGGGATTCGCAGGCACGAAAAGGGAGTTGAACAGATGTGTGAGTGAGAGAAATGGGAGGGGGAGAGGGAGAGATGTGTGAGGGAAAGGGGAGAGGGAGAGATGTGTGAGTGAAGGAAAGGGGGATATACGACACATCCCTCCAAATTCTCATTACTGTTTGCAAACCATTAGGCTGAATATTTCAAATTGATGATATATAAAAATGGACCCCCAAACATTGAGATGATATAAAATCTCACTGAATTTAAAATTCATTGGGCTCCTAAACACACCCTTCGTGATTATCATGTTAAGAAGTTAAAAAAGAAAAAAGAGTTGCCCTTCCTTTTTTTTTTTTTTTTTTTTCATATACATAGAGATATCACTTTTTTTTCGTTTTATATTAATAATTCAACCAACTTGGTTTCAAGTAAACATTTTTTCCTTTCTCTTGAACTCAACAAAGTAGGGTGAAGAGATTCAAACATTTATAGAGTCTTAACCAATTACCGCTTGATTTTAAAATTCGTCTTTAAATCAAATAAATAAGAAAAGAAAACAAGATATAACCGAATGTATAATTTTAATAAATAAGATTAATGATCACGCCAGTTTATAAACAAATACTTGCACCAACCAATAGAATATCATATTGAACTCGAAATAATAAACCAATCTTAACATAGCTTGATTGGTTTTAGTATATGTGACTGAGAGGCCGTTCGAATCACTCACTCAAAAGTGTTGTTGAACTAAATAATAATAATAATAAGAGCACTGTTCATTTCAATTTCACTTGTAAGTTTTAACTCCCATTCAAAAATATATATATCATCTCCATCTCAAATAAACAAAATAACTCAAAACTGCTTCTGACTTCATTACAAGTTTACAATATCATAAAGTCTGAACTCAGATAGCTACATTTACAGCATAAACAACTTTCTAAAGCTCTATTGACTTCTAACAACTAAGGAGAATATCAGAGAGACATCAAAGGCTACATTTAAATTTTCAACAACTTGGGTTTAATGCACAACATCACATGATGGACATGGGCAACGTAATTATAGAAGGAGAAAGGGTGAATAGTGTTCTCACATGGATTGCTTAGTTTCGAGTCTAGATGGATACCATGATGTAATCGTCATAAACCGTCGTTATCCTTCTGATTATCAGCTGTGTTCGCCATCAAAGGCAAGGATGGGTGTGATTCCATGCGTGGAAACAATAATTTTAGCCGAAATGCATCAACTCCATTCAAGTAATAATGGAAGAGCCGTTTTGCTCTGATAAACCCCAGACGACCATATAGAGCAAGCGCTCCTTTATTTGTAACTTCAGCTTCTAATGTGACCTAGAGACAAAACAACATCAGGTGGTAAGTTAGAATGTCAACTTTCTTTGAAACAGAACATTCCATTACTAAAAACACAGATTAGAAAGGAGAAAAAACAAATAATTATCTCTCGCAAGGTTGAAGAGACTATAGAAAACAGTTCCAATTGGTGAAGCTAATACAAGAAGAGTGATTGAAGACTTGAATAAAATGAGAAAACTAACATGAAAAGAGTCTGAGGACATCCCCAAATGAGGTTTAATCATGTTTGTCCAAAAGATCTTTGATTTTCGTTTGAAAGGGTGATAGCATAATCATTGCAGTTAGCATCTACTCAAACAACTCAAAACATCATAAGAAAACGAGAGCCAAACTATTTTACAGAAATAAACTGAACAAGGTACCACTTGGTTCAAATTGTCAAATCAAATAAAAAAGAAATGTGCAGCTGAAGACACTATTACTGCAGGCAATTTCAACAGAAGCCGCTAATCTCAAAGTCAAATCAAGTTCAGCTATTTCCATACCATCAATTCAGGATAACTCCCGAAGAAGATTCGAGCAGGTAAATTTGAGCCACATTCAAAACAATTTAATGTTCTAATGTGAGAGTGCCTTTTCTCCTTTAAAACGATGGTGTTCAAAACAAGTTATGCACACGTCATCAAATCGACATATCCTACATGATTGTTGCCCTCTACATCAATGCAATGGAGAAACTCATTAAATATTAATATCTAATAAAGGAGACCTTCAAACCTTAAATCTGTGTTCCCAAAAGTACACACGTTCCCATCATTCTTCCACACCTTAAACCTTATTAGTTAGGATTAGGAGAGGAAACAAATTCTATGTTAGTTAGATAAATTGTGCGACCACATTAACACCCAAAACATTTCGACTTCTTTAGTTCACTGTTCACCGATTGGATTTCTTTCCTATCTTTGTAATATTAGCAATGTTTTAGCTGTTTATATTTATGCTTAGCATTCATGTTAATATTTATTTATATTTGTAGCAATTTTTTTTTCCAAATCTATTTATGGTCCCTTTCCAGAAGACCTTATATTTGATTTAATACATTGAAATCAAGAACATAACAGTTTAACCAAAATTATTTGATAGTTAGGATATTCAAAGAAAAACTCAATAACTCAATGTAGCTAGCTCCAAGGAGTTCCAAAGGTCTTTTACCCCTAGACTACCCAACCTTTGGGATTTGTTTAAATAAATTCATCGCTACTTTAAAGTTTAAATAATTACCTTTAAAGCCTTTTCATATATTCCATTTTCTCCTTTGTAAGCAAACGAAAGTCAAGTTAATACTGAAATATAAAATGTTAAATTACTAAATATGTTAACAATTAAAATTTCAATATTAAATAATACTTGTGGTTGTAGATATCTTCTGTGAATTAATGACATAATATCATGCGAAAGAATAAAGTCAATTTTATTCCCAACTATCATATGAAAAGATTAGCTTGGATTGAAACAGAGCTTGGTGAGTGGAGGTCTCCAAATCCAACCAGGATTCAAAGACATCTTGTTTTGAAGAGACGACTTAGGATTTAAAGGAGATGACATAACAAGTATATGTTGCAGATGATGCAGTGCAAGTGCATGCTCGAGTTTTCTCTCTCTTTAAAATGTCAAGTTAGTTGATTCTGCAGGCTATACAGCCATCTACTACTAACTTACAGTTCAGAGATTCGATTAAGAAAGTAAGAAACCAATATCTATAATACAGAGAAGAGAACTCACAAGTTAGTTGCTTTGACTCCTTTAATGAAGGAAAACAAATATTGGCTCACACATAACAGAGGAAATACCATAGTTGATGCCAACATACCTCATCACAGCCTGATTCCATCATGACTTTTATAGACCTTGTGACTAGCTCTGAAGCTACAAAACAAAGAAAAATAGTTATGAGAATGAAGATCTACAAACTCTGGTAGGTTTATAACAAAAGACGTGTATTAAAACCCAATTCAAAATGGCAAAGCATTATACAGTAATGTCAGTGTTATGCATATAACTAAATGATGTTCTAGTCAACTAATGGAACAGAAATTTAGGATCATTCCCAAGAGTAAATCAGGCATTCTTGACAAAGAGCATTGAATAGAAATTATTCTAATAATGTGATCCTATTCTAATAACATCAAAATCTAAGTAATACAAATGAGTCTTCCAAAAGAAATTACAGCAACAAATATAAATGGGCCATTGATAAATTCATATTACATAGAAAAATTAAATCATAAGTTTCATTGATTACATAACAAAAAAATAAAACACTTCCATACATAGGTGAGCAACAATCTCTTCACAGAAATCAGAGATAACAAAATTTACCAATGCCTTTTCCTCTATAGGGTTTGATAACAACCAACATGGCAATGTACCCTCTGAAAGTCCCCCGATGCTCCCCCATCTTACAAACCACCGTCCCGACACATTTTCCTCTATGAAAGGCCTGAGGAAGCAGCAAAAACAGAAAGAACGAAACAAAAACTAAAGGGAATGGCGACGATCATGAGCTGATTGGTCAGAGATTTGAGACAAAAGCGAGTTTAATACCAGGAATGAAAGTTGAGGCCAGAGGTATACGAAGTAACGATAAGTGAATATGGAGTAGGGTTCGCTGAGTTCTTGATCGACGAGATTCATGATAAGAGGTAAGTGATGCTCACCGCCATAGCTTACGTACTCTATCTCCGATGCATCAAATTCAACTTTCTTCGTTTCTTCTTCTTCTACCACACCGTCCAATTTCGATTCCATTCTCTGTTCTTCTCGCCGGAGGAGTTCGCCGGGGACTGCCGCGTCGCCTGAAGAAATCCGGCCGAAATTTGGGGTATTCAACTTGAATGCCTGCAAAATATTGGAGCCTGGAATCCCTGAAGATATCGATTTATTTAAATTAAAATGATTTTATTTTAAACAAATTACCAAATAAAATTCTAACATTAGTTTTCAAATAGAGAAATTTTCATAACAGGAAGAATATAAAAGTATTTCTAGAAATATAAAAAAATTAAGAAATACGAATAGACTTCTATCAACATCTATCATATGTTATCAATGATAAATTTCAATCAATTTTTATTACTAATAAACACTAATATACTTCTATTAAAGAAAATTAAATTTTACCATTTTGTATAAATAGTTTTTCTTATTTTTCTATTTTCGAAAATTTCCATATTTTAATTTGGCCGGTCTTTTCTTTTATTTGTGAATATTATGACTATTATAATAGAAAATAGATGTTCATTACTTAGTGTCCAAAGTCATGTGTCACCTTGTCCACGTGTCTTGTAATTATTCATGTTTGGTGTACATATAAGTTCACATTCTACTTGTCACTTTGCCTATAAATAGTGGCATTTGGTAAATCTTAAAAACACACATACATTGGTGAGAATTTTACTTCCACTAATTTTTATATTATCTAATTTCATGATTTTAGTTATTTTATTCTATAATTTAATTTTTATTTATTATTTATTATTATTATATAAAAAATATTATTATATTATATTTTTCACATATGTATTCTCATTATGCTCCTCAATTTCATAACACGTTATCGGCACGAGCTCCTATCATTTTTTCCGCTAAAGTAGGTTCTAAAGATATGTCGGTTTTTTCTTTTTCGTTATAGTTAATAAATTTAATGTTATTTTGCATATTTAATTTCTATTAAATTTCTAACATAAGTACAATATTTTATGATAGTGCTGTCATGACACATCTCACAAAATGAGAATTTGTCCCCCTTGATATTAACGGTAATAATTATTTGTCATGGGTACTTGATGCTGAAATCTACCTGGATGCTATGAATCTTGGGGAGACTATTAAATAAGAAAATACGACATCCAGTCAGGACAAAGCAAAACCTATGATTTTCCTTCGTCATCATATCCACGAGGGATTGAAAATTGAGTATCTTATAATAAAAGATCCTCGTATCTTGTAGAAAAATTTAAAAAGGTATGATCATAAAAAAAACATTTATTCTTCCTAAAGCTCGTTATGAGTGGATGCACTTGAGGTTACAAGATTTCAAATCAACAAGTGATTACAACTCTGCATTATTTAAAATCAGTTTAAAATTGTTATTATGCGAAGAGAAAATAACTAATGTCGATATGTTAGAGAAGACATTTTCTACATTTCATGTCTCGAATATGCTCTTGTAGCAGCAATATCGAGAGAAATGTTTTAAATAGTATTCTAAATTAATTTCATGTCTTCTCGTGGTCAACAAAATAACGAGTTATTGATGAAAAATCATGAATCCCGATCAATCGGAACGATACCATTCCCTGAAGTGAATGTTGTAAATTTTAATAATAATCATGGTCGAGGTTGTGACCGTGGCAGAGGAAGAAATAATTATTATTTTCATGGTGGTCGTTTTGTGGAACGTATCATCATGCAGCGGAAGCGACGAGGATCAATAATCACTCTAATTCATTAATTTTGACAGAAATGAAAGCATGCTATAGCAGAAATAAATAGGTTTCAAGTCATACCTTTGAAGAACTCTTGAAATCTCGATTTCTAGCTGCAAAAACTCTCTGAATCTTGTTGTTGACCACCCCAAGATCTTCCCTACTATCCTCTTGGTACTCTAGATTGAGTTGTGGGACTCAAAATAAGCATGAATTAAGGGAATATGGAGATAAGCTTACAGCAGCAACAATGGAAGAATACCTTCTTTTCATGAATTTTGCAGAAAAATTTGTCCAATTGCATTGCCTCAAATTCACTCCAATCTCTTCAATATATTGCAGACCATCATGAAATGAGAATGGTTGCATGAGATGCAGCTCATGCTTGGAGTAATTGAAAACTTAAGATGGTGGGTTTAGTGCGAGCAACTTGAAGAAGACAATGCAAAATGTCAATTTTCCATTTTGTGTTTTTTCTTCGTTTTCAACTTTTGATAAATTGTATTCATAAATCAATTTATTTTATAAAATTGAAAATATTTATAATTTTACAAAATTATTTTCATAAAATTAATTTTCTTAAGAAAATTAATAAATAATTATTTAAACAATTTAAATAATTCTAATTAATTTAATATCAAATATTAAATTAATTTTACATAATTCCACCTTCATATATTTAAATCATATTTAAATATAAATTCTCAAATTCCGTTTTATTCTAATTTGAACACTTCAAATTAATTTATCTTGCTACTCTAAAGCTTATCCATTTACGAGCTAGTAGGGGGACCTTGTGCACCTATAGATCATGGGCCCCAACGATCCGAGATCAATTGGCTAAACTCATTAGACCGAATTAACCCTCATTTATTAACTAATGGGTCACTCCACTAAAGCCCATAATTGAACTTCCCTCATTGTAGATATATTATATCCACTCGATATAACCATGATTAGTAAGTTAACCCTTCATAGGTTGTTCGTAATAACGGCTGGGTCGAATCTCTGTTTTACTCCCAAAATTACCTCTTGTTCCTCAAGTCCCACTGATCCTATAATGAACAATTGATTTGTGATCCAATCAAAAAATTGAATCCTCTCGTGTCAATGAGAAGGTGATGCCTCTTGTTCAAGACCCAGAATCAGTACTTAAAGGGAACAACCTCTCTACTAACCCAGATCGTATAGGAGTGAATTCCATCTTACAGGGCTATGTCCCCAGCTATTCATCCAATCTTATCCCCAAAATGGGAGGCTTATTGAGAAGTGACGTTGGACTACTCTCACCATCTGTAGATCAAAGGATAATCCTGAACAAACAAGAGTTCATAGTTAGCTCAGGATTAAAGTCAAATTACCTAGGTCATCGCTTTGAAATAATCAGCCTTAAATAATAAACAACATTATAAAGTAAGAGTGACTAATTTCATGATTGAATCTTGTACAAAACTCATTTGCACAGGACGCCCCCACTCCTCATGTCATAACATTCACGAATTAGGATCACTTCGTTTGTAGCACTTTACAACTCTTTGTAACAACTACCGAATAGGCCGCATCCAATAGTATGGCCAGAATAAGGTATCCAACCTTATTCATATACTATAGATCATTTTCTACTATATACTAAAACCAGATCCACTTATATATCTCCACATAAAGTTCAAGTACTCATGTAATAGTCAAAAGACTTTTAGGTTTATTGGATTTCTAATAAGCAATATATTCAATAACAACTTATTAAATTTTCAGAATAAGTTCTATTTTTTACAAACCACGAGTTTTAGGACATAAAACCCAACACATTTTAATATTCAAATTTCAAAATAACCATACAAAATGATGATCACAAAGGAAAAGATCCACAAGATAATAGTTCAAAAAGTGTTGAAAATAAATGCTTTCGATGTGGAATGACTGAGCATTGGTCACGTACTTGACGTACGTCAAAACACTTAGTTGACCTCTATCATGTCTCTCTGAAGGAAAAAAAGAAAAATGTGGAAGCAAATTTTTCCTACCAGGATAATGACATATTTGACATATCCCATATGAAAAATTTGGATGTGGCAGACTTCTTTGAATCTCCTGAAGAGAAGATTGACACAGTTGGTGGTGATACTAGGGTATGTCCTAGTTTATTGTATATTTTATATGTATTTATCTTGTATTGTACATTAGTCTTCCAAGGCATTAGGACAAGTGGGAGATTGTTGGGATTGGTGTCTTAATTCTCCTAGAGTCTCGTAGTTTGTAATATATACACATTGTTATGAATAAAAGAAGAGTTATTTTATCTGGCATTTACTCATATCCAATAAACAAAGCTCCATGGTTAATAGTATGTAAACTTAAGCATGTATATGAGATATACAAGTGGATCATGCCTGATCCTGGTGACACTACGAATACGACCCACTTTGTAGAGGTTTGCAAGTGTTGTGAACTACTGTAAATGGTAGATTCTGACCAATCATGTGGAGACATGGTAGTGGAGGTGTCCTATACAAAGAGTTTGTATAAGATCAGACCACGAGATGATTCGTCTATGTATATAACTATTGGGATTGGTGCTTAATACTCCCGGAGATCTCGTTGTTTTGTAAAGATACGCATTGTTTGATGAATAAAATAAATGTTATTTAATTCTGAAAATTAATCATATCCAATAAACAAAGGTCCTTGGTTATCTTATGTGAACTTAAGCATATATATGTGATATACAAGTGGATCATGCCTTAAGTGATAACCTAAATAGGTCTGTAGTATAAGGATTAAGGTGGATACCTGATCCTGGTGATCTACGGATACGACCTGCTTTGTAGAGGTTTGCAAGTGTTGTAAACTACTACAATGGTAATCATGGCCATTCATGTGGAGACGTGCGAGCGGGGTGTCCTATACAAAGAGTTTGTTATAAGACCTGGACCACGAGATGACTAGACTCTGTTTATAACGCCGTTGATACTAGAGACTTACATCTCACCTAAATGACCATAGATGATATCGATCTTAATCCTGAGTGTTTTTGGAACATCTGCCTTTGAGAGTAGTCCTTTAATTAGTATGGGTGAGAGTGGCCAGATTTCCAACTCAACATACCTACTTTTTCAAGGACTTGTTTGATCTGGGAGTTGGGAACTCAATTACAAGATTGAATTTACTTATCCGAAGCAGGGATAAGTAGAGAGATCTCCCTTAAAGGCTAATTCCGGGCGTTAAACATAGTGGCCACAATTCTTCTTTGGAAGAGATGACTCAGTCATAGTGGACTATGAATTATGTTCATTAGAAGGATCAGTTGTACTTAAGGAGTTAGATGTAACTACAGGGGCATAACGGTTATTGGCCGAGCTGTACTTTATGAGTGATCTGTGAAGAGTTATCGTACTGCTGATAGGTTAAGATGAACACATAATATATCTGTGGTAAGGAGAATTCAGCTGTCAATCTTTAGTGGAGTGCCTGGAAGTTAACAGATGGTGGATCCCGTGACTAAAGATTTTAGTTAGTTATTCACGTATTATTGGAGCTTCGAGCTATAGGTTCATGGTAGCTCAATGAATTCAATTAAGGATCAGTTCTGGTGTTGATTTGAAATTTTCAAATTGACAAGAGGTATTTTGATTATATATGATATAATCGGTATGATGTATGAGATACATCTAATAGAGGATTAATGTAAATGAGATTTACATTAAGTACCATGGAATAGAAAACAAGAACTATGGTTTATATGTTTCATGAGATTAAATATTAAAACTATAGGTTATAAAGAGAGTATGATAAGTTGGTTTCATTTATATTATAATAATATTAATTATTAGATAATTAAATTTTTTTTCTTTAATAACCAATTGACTGGAAGGTTATTGGTGGTTCATGATAACCGTGAGATAAAAGAAAAATTGTTTTTCCTAATTTTAGTAAGTTTTTACAAAACTTTTGAAAATTTGTTTTAAGATTTCTCTCGGGGGAAAAAAAAAAAGAAACTCACAGAAGCTTGTCAAGTAAATACAGATTTACTAAACGACAGCTTAAGCAAAGTAAACGATCGTGTAGTGTTTTGTAGGTGAAAGACACTGAACTAAACAATGAGTTAAACAATCACTTAGCTTTTGCTAGATGATCGTTTAGCTTTAGCTAAACAATTGAGCATCGACCTTATGTAAGAGGTTTCTGTCTTCTCCCATTTTGCCCAATCGTGTACACGATTGTTCATTCCTCCTTCGTCTATCTCATTCCAAGTCCACATAGAGTCCACCCTCTGGATTCTCACACCGAGAATACCAAGGTAACCTTCTCAGTGGTGTCTTACTCTACTTGACACTGTCGAGGTTCTGTGGAGGTTGTTCGTGCTGCTGAAGAGTTCGTGACTGAGGCGATCGCTAAGGACAAGTGCGAAGTGTTCGTGCAGTGTTGTGGTCGTGTTGTTCGAGCGTTTGAGTTGCTGTGTTCTAGCGTTCATGAGCAAGGAGCGTGGAGACGAATCCACAAATATTCGTACAGATTTCTCCTTGTTCATTTGTATTTTTCATGCTATAATTTCTATATTGATTGCATAACTGTATGTTTTATGTACGACTGTAATTTGTAATGTTCATTCATGATTGTAATTTGGAATGATTTATTTTTCGCTGCTCATGGAAATCTCAAGTTCGATTTCCTTTAATCAGTATCAGAGATAGGTTATTCTGATATTTCAAATTACAACTCTGTTTTGAACTCATTATACAGTTGTGGTGGGTTTCTGCATTTGTGGTTAATCGTTTTCTACATTTGTGGTTGAGTTGATGAATGTTTCGAGTTTAATTGCCTTTTGTTAAGCTTTCTGGTATTACAAAGTGTTAATTTGTAAGGGCCCCTATGTTTTTGGGCATAATTAACTTTGCAATCGAGTCTATAATTCAAAGAGTTTGAGTTAGTCGAGTCATTCGTGATGAAGCTTCGAAGCATGGAGATGCGGTTCTCAATGAAGAAGAAGACCAAGCGTTGGTCATATCGTGTAGCTTAAGGTAAATGATCGTTGGGATTTAACTAAGCGATCATTTAGATTTTTCTAGACGATCGTGTAGTATTTTCTAAACGATCGGTTAGCTAATGCTAAGCGATGAGGTAAATCGTTTACTATATCGCGTAGCGTTGGTTTCCTGATCGCGTAAGTGCTGGAGGTAGACGATCGTAGTGGGAGCATGTAATGCTCATCGTCTAGTAAAAGGCGCACGTTAGATGATCGTGTAGTTAGCAAGCTTAATCGCTTAGTTACTACCTACACGGTCGTGTGTATGCGATACGGAGGCGCTAGCTAAGCGATCGTTTAGGCGATGGTGTTTCACGACATCATAGTCGTTTAGACGATCGCGAAAGGCGGCGTTTTGTGGAGCATGCTAAGCGATCGTGTACTTCAAGCTTCATCGCTTTGTAAAAGGTACGCGATCGTGTAGTAATAGCGAAACGATCATTTAGATTTTTTCTAAACGATCGTGTAGTAAATGCTAAACGATTGTTTAACTCTGGGAGCGCTGGTAAGCGATAGAATGAAGCGTTTGTTTTATCATGTTGACGATCGCGAGAAGCTTAATAGATAATGGTTGGAGATGCGATGTTTTGCCCGAGGGTTTAAGACTCGGTTCACCTGTTTGAACTGGAGACTCCTTGTCTTTATAATAGTTAGCTTTAAGTTTTTATAATTTGAAGGCAATTTTACCCGGTTCATCAACATTGGTTTAATTATAAATATGATGTATGGTTCTTATATGCCAAAGTATTTGACATATAGTTCAAAACCCACCTTAGGTTGTGCAATTATTCATGCATCATATATTATAATTGTTATAATCGAGCATGAAGAAATTACTTGAAAGCATGAGCATGCATCATGAAATATAAGAGTTACATTTTGCATCCAGTGAGCATTATCATGCATCATCCTTTTATTATAAATGTTATAGTCTAAGGGTGAATGGAAGTATGTTTTGCTTGTTTCATTGTTGTTTTGTATAAGTGTTATATAAAGAAGTAGCAATGAATGGACAATGCATTGAACATGACACTTAGGCTGTTTATAATCATTATGAATACTTTGCATGTGTTAGCTTAGTATTGTGGTGGTTGTTTCCTTTTATAAATGTTATAAAGGAAATTAGACCTAAAATAAATAATTTAGAGTTGCATGCGAACTTAGGGTGAACTCAAGTTTTTAAAAGGGTTTTAAAATTGGAATGAGATAGACCTAAGTTCAAATGGTTCTAAAGAGTTTAGCAACTGAGATTAATATTTTAAAATCGGTTTAATAGGATTGTGGTGGTTTTTTCCTTTTATAAATAAAAGATTAAATTTGTTGTAAATCTATCTATAAGGGACCTTTTGTCTAAGGCGGGTTCTGGCTAGGCTGGGGTTCTTAAGTTGACGAAAACGTAACACCCTACCTAGGAACCTATCTGGAAAGGTGAATTAGATAGATTTTCAACAAGCATGTGACGATTTGGTCAAAGACTCCGTTAAAGAGTTTAATGGATGGTGATCAAAGTTGTTTCACTATCCAAGGTAAAAGTTACTCTTGGGCAAACCTAAAAGTCACTTAGTTAAAATCCTTAGCTGTGTTTTTTCTAAGTAAGCTAAACCCTAGGTTATAAAATACTCAGTGGGAGGAAGAGGCATATCTAATATGTCTATGATTCCATTTCTCCCTGTATGTTCACACTATGAGATTCATGCTTGGCCTCGTGGTGCCCTTGGAGCATCCCCCTTCGGATGATGTTTGCATGAGTCAATATCAAGGTGGACAAAGAAAGTGTTTATAGTAAATGGGTAAAGGGTGTGTGTTAACACGTCCTATGGTCTCTGTCATTGGTTCACACTATGAGATCATTCTATACTCCCTGTCTCTTATACACATCTAGATGTGTATAAGAGACAAGGGTGTGTGTTAACACGTCCTATGGTCTCTGTCATTGGTTCACACTATGAGATCATTCTGTACTCCCTCGTGTCGCCTTTGAGCGTCCCCCTTCGGATGGGTTTTGTGCAGTTGGTCAAGATCAAGGTGAACTCCAGAAATGGATAGGGTCACTTTAGGTTTTGCCCCAATCATATTTTTTTCCTTTTAGATTGGCTTTTTGGGGCGGACCTCTAGGGCTTAAAATGGCGGGTCACACTTACGAGAGATTTTTAAGTAAGTTAATGATCTCTTGGCCAAATCAACGATGGCTAGTCGTTATAGGAAAAAGAGTTGTTCTGGTATTAATGACTTGTTGAGAACTTCTCAATTCAGTGGAGAGATAACTGATCTCCCTTCGGCGGCTTTTATCTTAAACCTTTGAAGCGTCATTGCAAAACTAGATGTCACATGGGATTCATGTTAGTTTTGCTAAAACCTTATTGGATGTTGTTTTATCTTACAACGGGTATTTGCTTAAAACCTAACATAGTTCAATGTGTTTTTCTTTTCAGCAACTCGTTAGTATTTTCGTTTAAAGCTTTTAAAATGATCGAATACTTACAGTGGAAAGAATCATGTGAAACGAATTTCGTGGCAAATGACCTCGATCCTACTACTCTAAAAAAAAGGAGACAAGATAGCAATATGATTTATTGGTCTTGGAGACGTGTTTGATAGAGAATGATGATTCTACCTGGATCCTTAATTCAGGTGCTATCAATCATGTCAGTTCCTCTTACCAAGGATTCAGTTCCTAGCAAACATTGCCACAGGGAGAGATGACTCTTCGAGTCGGTACTGGTGAGATTGTTTCAGTTGTATCTATAGGCAGGCTGAAGTTATTTGTTGACAAGAAACGTTATCTGTTACTAGATAATATTTTTGTAGTTCTTCATATTAAGAGGAACTTAATCTCAGTTTCTTGTCTCATTGAACAAGGCTATACAGTCTCTTTTTCTGAGAATAAACTATTTATTTTCAAGAATGGAATGGAGATTAGTTATGATTCAATGGAAAATAACTTATATGTACTAAAGCTGTTTTTTATAAAAGCCTTGTTTAACACTAAAATATTCAGTACGACAACAACAGCTAAAAGGCCAAAGGTTTCTCCTAAGGAAAACACCCATATTTGACATTTGAGGTTAGTCACATCAACCTCAATAGGATTGAGAAGTTGGTGCAAAATGGACTTCTAAAGAGTTTAGAAGAAAACTCCTTGGCGGTATGTGAATCATGCCTCGAAGGCAAGATAACCAAACAACCTTTTACTGGAAAAGGTCACTGAGCAAAAGAAGCCTTGGAACTTGTACATTTAGACCTCTGTGGTCCGATGAATGTTAGAGCTTGAGGTGGGTATGAATATTTCATCTCTTTCATAAATGATTATTCAAGGTTTGGGTATCTCTACCTAATGCAATGTAAGTCTGAAGCTCTTGACAAGTTCAAGGAGGATAAGGCTGAAGTTGAATTTTTAGGTAAAAAGATAAAAACACTACAATCTGATCGTAGTGGAGAGTATATGGACCTCCAATTCCAGAACTATATGATAGAACATGGGATTGCATCCCAACTCTCGGCACCTGGTACACCTCAGAAGAGTGGTGTATCAGAAAGGAGAAACAGGACCTTGTTGGACATGGTTCAATCTATGATGATTATGCTCATCTTCCAGACTCGTTTTGGGTTTATGCAGTGTAGATTGCATGTTATATCCTGAACAACGTTCCCTCAAAAAATGTTTCTGAAACACCTTTCAAGTTATGGAGAGGTCGTAAAGGTAATTTACGCCACATCAGGATTTCGGTTTGTCCAACACATGTGCTAACGACTAACCCAAAAAAGTTGGAACCGCGTTTGAAGGTTTGCCTCTTTGTAGGCTACCCCAAGGAAACAAGAGGTGGATATTTCTATGATCCGAGTGAGAATAAAGTATTTATTTTCAAGAATGCTATCTTCTTGGAAGAAGACCATATGAGGGATCATAAGCCACGATGTAAGCTCGTTTTACGTGAGATCTCAAGTGAGACTGAGACTGATGAGGGTTCAATAAAAGTTGTTGAACAAGCCGACAGATCAACAAAAGTTGTTGAGGTCGGAACGTCTAGTCAACCAACTTAAGAGTTGAGATTGACTCAACGTAATGGGAGGGTTATGAACCCACCAGATCGCTACATGGGTTTGACTGAAGCCCAAAACGTCATTACGAATGATGGGGTTGAGGATCTGTTGTCTTTTAAGAAAGCAATGGAGGATGTCGACAAAGATGATTGGGTTAAGGCCATGAACCAAGAAATGAAGTCTATGTTCTTCAATAACGTTTGGGAGCTTGTTGATCCACCTGATGGGGTAAGACCTATTGTGTGTAAGTAGATCTATAAGCAAAAGAGAGATGTAGATGGAAATGTGCAAACCTTTAAGGCTAGACTCGTGGCAAAGGGTTATACCTGTTGGGAATGTCCTAGAACTCGCAATTCGTGTTAAACATTTTATTTTATCAATAACAATGATTTGTTGATTTTGCATCTTATTATGAAAATCCAATAAGCACATCCTTGGCTATAGTCTGAATGTTGTAACTTTATGTAGTGACATAAACAGGATCAAGTTGACAGTATATAACCTAAATGGTCTAATGAGTATATGGATGAAATTGGGTATCTCATCCTAGTAACACTATTGGATGCGACCCACTTTGTAGTTGTTACAAGAAGTTACAAGATGCTACAAACGATGTGATCCACAAATCGTTCATTTGAGACATGAGAGTGGGGGTATCCTATGCAATGAGTTTGCATATACTAGACCACGAAAATAGTCACTTTTCTTTATGACGACCATTTACTGTTAAAACTGACTATTTCATTTATTATATAACCTAGGTTAACTCGATCTTAATCCTGAGCTAGCTATGAACTCCTATTTGTTCGGGATTATCCTTTGATCTGCAAAAGTGAGAGTAGTCCAACAACACTGCTCAATAAGCTTACCATTTTGAGGATAAGACCGGATGAATAGCTGGGGACATAGCCTTGCAAGATGGAATTCACTCCTACCCTATTTAGGGTTAGTAGATAGGTTGTTCTCTTAAGTAGTGACTTCAGGTCTTGAACAATCGAGGCCCCACCTTCTCATGATAGAGAAAGGATTTGATTCATAGAGATAATGAATCAAAATTGTTCATTAGAGAATCAATATGAACTTAAGGAACAAGATGTAGTTACAGGGGTCAAATGGACAATCTGTGAAAGATTGACTTACTGATTATGGTTATTAAGTGGACATATCATATTTACAATGAGGGGAGTTCAACTATAGACTATAGTGGAGTGTCTTATTAGTTAACGAATAGGGGTTAGATCGGACTAATGAATTTAGCCGATTAATCTCGAATCGTTGGGGTTCATGATCTGTAGGTCCGCAAGGTCCCCCTACTAGCTCGTAAATGGATAAGCTTTAAGGTAGCTTGAGAAATTAATTTGAAACGTTCAAATTAAACAGAAAAGGAGAATAAATATTTAAATGTGATTTAAATATATAAAGATGATTATTGTGCAAAAATTAATTTAATATTTGATATTAAATTAATTAATTTTTTAAATTAGCTTATGAAATTAATTTACGAAATTAAAATTTTGAATTAAAATGGTTTAAAATCATTTTATATTTTAAAAAGAAAATGGAAAATCGTTTGCATGGTTGCACAAAATGGAAAATGAGTTTTCTCCATTACCATCATCTTTATGCTCACACAAAAGCCATTATCTTCTCTACTTTGATTCTCCAAGCATGAGCTGCAAGCCATGCACTCCATCTCTTTGCATGTTCATCTATATATATAAAGAAGATATGAGTTGTTGGCGGAAAAATGAATGCAGAATTTTGAGAGAAAAATTTTTGTGAAGAAGAAACTGTCTTCTTCAATCGGCTACTGTGAGATCTTCTTATTTCTTCACATCTTCAAGTTGTTCTTGAGTCCCACAACTCTACCTAAAGCTCCAAGAGCATAGTAAGAAAGGCTTTGAGGTGGTTCACATTGATATCAAGTGAAGACAACAGCTGAACAAACATTTTCTTGGAGAGTTCATCAAAGGTATGTTTTGAAAACCCACTTTTTAAGAAGAGCATGCTTTAGTTTTTGCCAAAATTAGTGAATTAGAATGCTTATGGATCCTTCATACTTCCGCTGCATGTTGTTTAACTCTTTCAATACCCAAGTCGAGGGAGTTTACTATGAGGAAACTTTCGCACCTGTTGTCAATCTCAAGTCTATCCGGATTCTCCTGTCCATAGCCACATTTTATGATTATGAAATATGGAAAATGGACGCCTTTCTTAATGGTAATCTTGAAGAGATCATCTAAAGAGCAAAGGCTTTGCAAGCATAATAGGTCCATTTATCGGCTGAAACAAATAAGCATCTAGATATTGGAACATCATATTTGACATTGCTGTCAAATCGTTTGGCTTTGATCAGAACGTTGATGAGCCTTGTGTATACAAGAAGATCATCAACAGTTCAGTAGCTTTCCTGGTACTCTATGTGGATAATATCCTACTAGTTGGGAATGATGTAGGGTATCTGACTGACATTAAGAAATGGTTAGCTACCCAGTTTCAAATGAAAGATTTGGGTGAGGCATGGTATGTTCTAGGGATCTAAATCATTTGGGATCATAAGAACAAACGGTTAGCCCTATCTCAGGCATCGTACATTGATCAAATGTTGATCAGGTACAGGATATAGGATTCCAACATGGATTTTTTACCCTTCAGGCATAGAATCACTTTATCTAAGGATTAATGTCCTAAGACACCCCAAGAAGTTGAGGAGATGAGACGGATTCCCTATGCTTCTGTTGTAGGAAGCTTAATGTATGCAATGTTGTGTATCAGACCTGACATTTGCTATGCAGTAGGGATTGTCAGTCGGTATCAGTCCAATCCAGGATTTGATCACTGGACGGCAGTCAAGACGATGCTTAAGTATCTTTGGAGAACGAAGGACTACATGCTTGTGTATGGAGATAAGGATCTAATCCTTATAGGATATACGGACTGTGACATTTAGACCGATCAAGATTCTTGAAAATCGACATCAGGGTCAGTGTTCTCTGAATGAAGGGGCTGTAGTCTGATGAAGCATCAAGCAAGGATGCATCGCAGACTCTACTATGGAAGCTGAATACATAGCCACTTGTGAAGCAGCTACGGAGGCTGTTTGGCTGAGGAAATTCCTTTCAGATTTGGAAGTTGTTCCAAATATAGATTTGTCTATCACACTTTATTGTGATAATAGCGGGGCTGTGGCAAATTCAAAGGAGCCTTGGAGTCATCGTCGGGGTAAGCACATAGAATGAAAATATCACCTGATCAGGGAGATTGTGCATCGCGGTGATGTGATAGTCACAAAGATCGCATCGGAGCATAACGTTGCTGATCCCTTTACAAAGGCCCTTACAACTAAAGTGTTCGAGGGTCACCTAAAGAGTCTGGGTCTGCGGGACATGCAACATCTTGTTTAGGGAAAGTAGGAGATGATACTAGGGTATGCCCTAGTTTATTGTACATTGTACATTTTTATATTGTATTGTACATTAGTCTCCCGAGTCATTAGAACGAGTGGGAGATTGTTGGGATTGGTGTCCTAATTCTCCTAGAGTCTTGTTGTTTTGCAAAGATACACATTGTTTGATGAATAAAATAAATGTTATTTAATTCTGGAATTTACTCATATCCAATAAACAAAGCTCCTTGGTTATCTTATGTGAACTTAAGCATGTCTATGTGATATACAAGTGGATCATGCCTTAAGTGATAACCTAAATAGGTCTGTAGTATAAGGATTAAGGTGGGATACTTGATCCTGGTGACACTACGGATACGGCCCGCTTTATAAAGGTTTGCAAGTGTTGTAAATTACAACAAATGGTAGATCCAAACCATTCGTGTGAAGACGTGTGAGTGGGGGTGTCCTATATAAAGAGTTTGTATAAGACATGGACCACGAGATGACTAGACTCTATATATAATGCCGTTGATACTAGAGACTTACATCTCACCTAAACAACCATAGGTGACACGACCTCAATCCTGAGTGTCTTGGGAACTTTTGGCTTTGAGCGTGGTCCTTTGATTAGTATGAGTGAGAGTGGACAGATTGCCAACTCAACATGCCTACCTTTTTGGTGACTTGTCTGATCTGGGAGCTGGGAACTCAATCCACAAGATGGAATTCACTTCTTTCTCGAAGTAGAGATAAGTAGAGAGATTGCTCCCTTAAGGGCTGATTCCGGGGCTTGAACATAGTGGCCACAGCTTCTCTTTGGAAGATAGGACTCATTCATAGTAGGATTATGACTCATGTTCATTAGAGGGATCAGTGGTACTTAAGGAGTTAGATGTAACTACAGGGGCATAACGGTTATTAGCCCAACTGTACTTATGAGAAATTTGTGAAGGGTTGTCGCACTGTTGATTGGTTAAGATGGACACATAATATATTTGTGGTAAGAAGAGTTCAGCTGTCGGTCTTTAGTGGAATGCCTGGCAGTTAACAGATGGTGGATCCCGTGACTAAAGAGTTTAGTCAGTTATTCATGTACCGTTTGAGCTTTGAGCTACAGGTCCATAAGGTTCCCTTGGTTGCTCAATGGATTCAGTTGAGGATAAATTCTTGGTGTTGATTTGAAATGTTCAAATTAACAAGAGGTATTTTGATTATATGTGATATAATCAGTATGATGTATAAGATACATCTAGTAGAGGATTAATGTAAATAAGATTTACATTAAGTACTATGGAATAGAAAAAGAACTATGGTTTATATGTTCCATAAGATGAAATATTAAAACTATAGGTTATAAATAGAGTATGATAAGTTGGTTATCATTTAAATTTATAATAATATTAATTATTGGATAATTAAATCTTTTTCTTTAATAACCAATTGAGTGGAGGTTACTGGTGGTTTATGGTAATTGTGAGATAAAAGAAAAGTTGTTTTCCCAATTTTAGTAAGTTTTTACAAAACTTTTGAAAAATTGTTTCGAGATTTCTCTCGAAAAAAAAAAGAAACTCACGGAAGCTTGTCAAGTAAATACAGATTTACTAAACGACAACTTAAGCGAAGTAAATGATCATGTAGTGTTTTGTAGGCGACAGACACTAAGCTAAACGATTGGGCATCGACCTATGCAATAGGTGTCTGTCTTCTCCCACCTGCCCAATTGTGTAAATGATTGTTCATTTCCTCCTTCATCTGCCTCATTCCAATTCCACATAGAGCCCACCCTCTGGATTCTTACATCGAGAATACCAAGGTAACCTTTTTGGTGGTGTCTTACTCAACTCGACACCGTCGAGGTTCTGTGGAGGCTATTCGTGCTGCTGAAGAGTTCGTGAACGTGGCGATCGTTGAGGACGAGCACGAAGTGTTCGTGCAGTGTTGCGGTCATGTTGTTCGAGCGTTCGAGTTGCTGTGTTCGAATGTTTGTGAGCAAGAAGCGTGGAGACGAGTCTAAAAATGTTCGTAGAGACTTCTCTTTGTTCATTTGTATTTTTCATGCTGTAATTATTGATTGCATAATTGTATGTTTTGTGTATGATTGTAATTTGTAATTTTCATTCATGATTGTAATTTGGAATGATCTATTTTTCGCTGCTCATGAAAATCTCGAGCTTGATTTCCTTCAATAACGCCATTGATAATAGAGAATTACATTCTCACCTAAACGACCATAGGTGACATGACCTCAATCCTGAGTGTTTTGGGAACTCCTGCCTTTGAGGGAGGTCCTTTGATTAGTATGGGTGAGAGTGGCCACAACTTCCCAGGCAGGGGTAAGTAGATAGATTGCTCCCTTAACGGCTGATTCCAGGGCTTGAACATACTGCCCACAACTTCTCTTTGGAAGAGAGGACTTAATCATAATAGAACTATAACTTATGTTAATTAGAGGGATCAGTGGTACTTAAGAAGTTAGATGTAAGTATAGAAGCATAACGATTATCGGCCCAGCTGTACTTACGAGCGATCTGTGAAGTGTTATCGCACTTTTGATTGGTTGATATGTACACATATTATGTTGGGAATTGTGTCATAATTCTCCCAGAGTCTCGTTGTTTGTAATATACACATTGTTTATGAATAAAATAAGTGTTATTTCATTCTGGCATTTACTTATATCCAATAAACAAAACTCCATGGTTATTGTATGTAAACTTAAGGATGTATATGAGATATACAAGTGCATCATGCCTTAAGTGATAACCTAAATAGGTCTATAGTATAAGGATTAAGGAGGGATTCCTGATCCTAATGACACTACAGATACGATCCATTTTATAGGTGTTTGCAAGTGTTGTAAACTACTGTAGATGGTAGATCCTGACTATTCTTATGGAGACATGCGAGCGGGGGTATTGTTGGGATTGATGCCTTAAAGTCTCGTGTCCTGTAGTTTGTAAATAGTTTGTATGAACACTTGTGATGTATAATATATGATATTTTACTTCACTTCTTGATTTTGCTCAGTTGTTTGTTTTATTTGCTTTACCACAAACCAATAAACATAAAATCCCTTGTTATCAGTATGTAACTTTAGTATGTATGTGGTGACATACAAGTGGATCAATTCCTAAGTGATAACCAAAATGGTCTGTAGTATATGGATATAGGAGGGAAACCTTATCCAGGTAAACCTACGGATGTGGCCCGCTTTGTGGAATGGTCATAAGTGTTGTGACTTGTCACAGATGGTCTGATCTTGATCATTCGTGTACGAGACATGCGAGCAGGGGTGTCCTATACAAAGAGTTTGTATAAGACCTGACCACGAAGTGTTAATGTCTCGTTATATAACACCGTTCATGAAAGAGACTTCAATTCACTAGAATGACCATAGGTAACATGACCTCAATCTTGAGTGATTTTGGAACTCCTGCCATTGAGGGTGGTTCTTTGATTTGTATGGGTGCGAGTGGCCAGGTCGCCGACTCAAACCTACCATTTTGAGGATTTGCCTGATTTAGGAGCTGGGAACTCAGCTACACAAGATGGAATTCACTTCTTCCCCAAAGTAGGGCAAGTAGATAGATAGCTCCCTTAAGGACTGATTCCAGGGCTTGAACGATGTGGCACCACACACCTTTTCTTGGCCCGAGAGGTGTTTACACATAGTTGGACTATGTTACATTGTTTATTAGAGGAATCAGTGGTACTTAATGAGTGAGATGTAACTACAGGGGCAAAACGGTGAATTGGCCCAACTATACTTATGAGCATCTGTGAAGGGTCATCGTACTCATGATTAGTTATATCCAATGGACACAAAAATAATCTGTGGTAAAAAGAGTTCAGCTGTTGGTCTTTACTGGAATGTCTGACAGTTAACGAATGGTGGATCTCGTGACTAAAGAGTTTAGTAAGCTATTCACGTACCGTTGGAGCTTCGAGCCATAGGTCAATAAGGTCCCCTAGGTAGCTTGGATAAAGTTGAGAATCGGTTTTTGGGTTAGTTTGAAATGTTCAAATTGACAAGAGGGAGTTCGATTATATATGATATAATTGAACTGGTTAATTATATATGATATAATTGACTACATGTATGAGATACATTATTATGGAGGAAATTAGATATAAATATGATTTTTATCAAGTAGAGGAGAAATTACTATAGTAGATATATGATATCAAACTATAGTTTAAGAATATAATATGATTATATTCATTTATTAATTAATTGGTTGGTTATGTGATAATTGGCTAGATATTTCTCCTTAATTATGTGTTAGTGGGAAAATTGATTTCGGCTATTGTAACTGAAGAATAAAATGAAAATTTGTTTCATTTTTTGCAAGAAGTTTGAAAAAATCACTCAAGATGTGAAAACGTCACGATTGCTTAGCGCACACCTCGCGTACTAAACAACTGCACACGTTCTCTAAACGATCGCTTAGCGCACCTAGTTTTCTAAACGACCGCTTTCTAATTAATAAATGATTGCTTAGTAAAACCTACATGATCGTGTACCTTTCTCTAAGCGACAAGCACCCGCTATACGATAACTATCTCCCACTTGCTTGTCGTTCTACACGACCATTCCTTTCCTCTTTCCTCTACCAACTCCATCAAAGACCACTCTCTGGATTCTCACTCTGAGAATATCAAGGGCTCTAAGTGGTGGTGTCGTCCCGGTTGTTGCTTGTTCGTGCGCTGTCGTTCGTGTAGACGATCGTGCTGCTGGTAGCCGACTGTTTGCTGGGCGATAAAGACCGTAGAGGGTTACTTTCGCTGGATTGAGTTCGAAGTGAAGACAGTCTTCAACTAGTATGTTTACTCAATCTTTTGTATTTTACTTGTCAAAGCATGCTTTAATTAGTGTTGAATTGCATACCTGTTTGTTAGAATGTATGTATGGTAATTCAGTCACAATGAAATATGAAAGATCTAAACGCACTCATGGATGCTCTTGTTTAAGAGTTCCTTCAGTCCTATACAAAGAGTTTGTATAAGACTGGACCACGAGATGATTCGTCTCTGTATATAACTCCGTTCATACTGGAGACTTACATCTCACCTAAACGACCATAGGTGACATGACCTCAATCCTGAGTGTTTTAGGAACTCCTGCCTTTAAGGACGGTCCTTTGATTTGTATGGGTGAGAGTGGTTGTTTGTCTCATTAGATGAAATATTAAAACTATAGATTATAACTATAGTATGGTAAGTTGGTTATAATACATATTTTTAATAATATTAATTACGGATAATTATCTCTTTTTATCTAATAACCAATTGAGTGGGAGGTTATTAATGGTTTCATGGTAACCGTTAGATAAAAGGAAAAATGTTTTCCTAATTTTAGTTAATGTTAATTTGAGATTTCCACTCTCGAAAAGTTCTCACGAGAAAGGTTGTCAAGTAAATCAGATTTACTAAATGACAGCTTAGAGAGACTAGACGATCATGGAGTATTCCTACATGATAGACACTCAGCTAGTCGATGAGCTAAACGATCGCATAGCTTTTGCTAGAAAATCACATATCTTTTGTTAAACAATTGGGCATTATCCTATACGATAGCCTTTGACATCTCCCACTTGCTCAATCATTTACACGATTGTTCTCCTCTTGTATCATCCTCTAACTAAGTCTATACAGAGCCCACACTTTGGATTCTCACACCGAGAATACCAAGGTAAGCTTTTTGGTGGTGCCATACTCAACTCGACACACTATGGAGATCGTTCGGTGCATTTGCTGTGTTCGTGACCTTGGTGATCCTTTGTTCGAGTTCGCTATGGATCGTGTAGTGTAGCGGTCGAAGTGTTCGAGCGTTCATGGTCGAGGGATCTTGAAGATGAATCTTCAAAGGTACGGTTAATTCTTTCCCTTGATCTGTAGAAAAACATGTTGTAAATTCTATTTTGCGCATAGCCTGTTGTTTCCGTTTGTAACTGTAATTGTGTATGTTCATATATGATTGAAATTTGGAAAGATCCTTCCGCTGCTCATGGAAATTCTCATGTCCAATTTCCTTCAATTGGTATCAGAGCTAGATTGTTCTGTTATTCCAAATTTCACTTCTGTTTTAAACTTCTTTTACAGTTGGGGTAGGTTTTCTGCATTACATTTAATTGTTAAATGCGTTTGTGGATGGCATTGATGAATGTTTACGGGTTTAATTGTCTCTGTTTAAAGCTTTCTTTAAATTACAAAGTTTTAATTTGTAAGGGCCCCTGCGTTTTAGGGCATAATTAACATGCTATCGAGTCTTTAATTCAAAGTTTCGAAGTATGGAGATACGGTTCTCAGCGAAGAAGAAGACCAAAAGTTGGTCGTGTCGTGTAGCCTATGGTAAACAATCGTTGGGATTTGACTAAACGATTGTGTAGATTTTTCTATACGATCATATAGTATTTACTAAACGATAGTTTAACTAATGCTAAATTATGGGGTAAATCGTTTACTCTATCGCATAGCATTGGTTGCCCAATCGCGTAGATGCTGGAGGTAGACGATTGTAGTGGGAGCATTTGATGCTCATCATTTAGAAGAAGGTGCGCGCTAAACGATCATGTAGTTAGCATGCTCATCTCATAGTCACTACCTACACGATCACGCGATATACGATACAAAGGCGCTTGCTCAGGAATCGTTTAGATGATCATGCTTCATTGCATCGTAGTCGTTTAGACGATCGTATAAGGCTTGCGTCATGCGAAGCGCACTAGACGATCGCGTACCTCGTGCTTCATCACATAGTAAAACGTACATGATCGTTTAGCTCTGGGAGCATTGGTAAACGATAAAGCAAAGCGTTTGTTCTTTCATGCAATCGATCGCAGGGTGTTTGGTGCACGATGAGTGGAGATACGTTGCTTCGCCCAAATGGTTTAAGACCCGGTTCTCCTGTTTGAACCGGAGACTTTTTATTTTGTAATAGTTAGCATTTCTTTTTCTTTTTCTTTTTTTTTTTGAAGGATTTGAGGCAATTGTATCCGGTTCATCAACATTTGTTTATTATACATGTGATGTATGGTGTTTATACGACAAAGTGTTTGACATATAGATTAAAACCACCTTAGGTTATGCAATTATTCATGCATCATGTATTATAAATGTTATAATATTGCACGAAGAAATTACAATAACATGCGCATGCATCATGAAAATATAAGAGTTATATTTTGTGCATGCAGTGAGTATATTCATGTATCATCTTTATATTATAAGCATTATAAGTGTATGGAAGCATGTTTTGCTTGGTTCATTGATATTTTGTATAACTGTTATATATAAAGAAGTAGCAATGAATGAACAATGCATTGAGTATGACACTTAGGCCATTTATAAGCGTTATGAATGCCTTTTATGTGTTAGTCATGCATTATGGTTTTGGTTGTTTTCGTTTATAAGCGATATAAAGGAAATTAGAACTAAAATCGATAAGAAAGAGTTAAATGTGGACTTAGGGTGAATTCATTATTTTAAAAGGATTTTAAAATTGGATTGAGATAGACCTAAGTTTAAAGGGTTCTAATAAGATTAATAACCATAGATTAATCTTTTAAATCGGTTTAATAGGATTAAATTGATTGCATAAAAGATTAAAATTGTATTAAATCTATCTATAAGGGACCTTTTGTCTAAGGCAGGTTCTGTCTAGGCTGGGGTACTTAAGCTGACGGAAATGGAACACCCCTACCTAGGAACCTACCTAAAAAGGTGAATTAGATAGATTTTCTACAAGCATGCGACAATTGGTCAAAGACTCCATTAAATAGTTTAATGGATGATGATCAAAAGTTGTTTCAACTATCCAAGGTAAAAGTTACTCTTGGGCAAACCTAAAAGTCACTTAGCTAAAATCCTTAGCCATGTTTTTTCTAAGTAAACTAAAACTTAGGTTATAAAATACTCAGTGGGAGGAATAGATGTATTTGATGTGTCAATGATTCCACTTATGTTTCTCCCTGAATGTTCACACCGTGAGATTCATGCTTGGCCTCGTGGTGCCCTGGGAGTATCCCCCTTTGGATGGTGTTTGCATGAGTCAATATCAAGGTGGACGGAGAGAGTGTTTATAGTAAGTGGGTGAAGGGTGTGTCAACACGTCCTACGGTCTTTGTCACTTGGAGCTGATTTAGGTTCTGATACAGATCCCACTACTCTCCAAAAGAGGAGAAAAGACAGTAAATGTCATTTATTGGTCTTGAAGACATGTTTGGTAGAGAATGATGATTCTGCCTATATCCTTGATTCGGGTGCTACCAACCATGTCAGTTCCTCTTACCAAGGATTTAGTTACTGGAAAATGTAACCACAGGGAGAGTTGACTCTTAGAGTCAGTACTGGTGAGGTTGTTTCAGCCAATGTTCTTGGTAGGCTGAAGTTATTTGTTGACAAGAAACGTTATCTGTTACTAGATAATCTTTTCGTAGTTCCTCATATTAAGAGGAACTTAATCTTGGTTTCTTGTCTCATTGAACAAGGTTGTACCGTTTCCTTTTCTGAGAATAAAATTTTTATTTTAAAGAATGGAATGGAGATTGGTTTTGGTTCAATGGAAAGTAACTTGTATGTACTAAGGGCATTAGTCAGTTGTTTAATACTGAAATGTTCAGTAAAGTAACAACAGCTAAAAGACCAAAGGTTTCTCCTAAGGAAAACGCCCATATTTGGAATCTAAGGTTAGGTCACATCAACCTCAATAGGATTGAGCAGTTGGTGACAAGTGAACTTCTAAAGAGTTTAGAAGAAAACTCCTTGCTTATGTGGGTGAATCATGCTTTGAAGGAAAGATGACCAAATGACCTTTTACTGGAAAAATGTTACAGAGCCAAGGAAGCCTTGGAGCTTGTACATCCAGACCTCTGTGGTCCCATGAGTGTTAGGGTTTGAGTTGGTATGAATATTTCATCTCTTTCATAGATGATTATTCAAGGTATGGGTATCTCTACCTAATGCAACGTAAGTCTAAGCCCTTGACAAGCTCAAGGAGTATAAGGCTGAAGTTGACAACTTGTTATGTAAGAAGATAAAAACATTACGATCTAATCGTGGTGAAGAGTATATGGACCTCAAATTCCATAACTATATGATAGAATATGAGATTGTATCCCAACTCTTGTCCTCAGGTACAACTCAGCAGAATGGTGTATCAAAAAGGAGAAACGGGACCTTGTTGGATATGGTTCGGTCTATAATGAGTTATGCTCATCTTCTAGGCTCGTTTTGGGGCATTACAGTGGAGACTGCATACTATATCCTCCCTCGAAATGTGTTTTTGAAACACTTTTTGATTTGTAGAGAGGCCATAAAGGTAGTTTACGCCACTTCTGAATTTGGGGGTGTCTGACACATGTGCTTGTGACAAACCCAAAGAAGTTGGAACCATATTCTAAAGTTTGCCTCTTTGTACGCTTCCCCAAGGAAACGAGAGGTGGATACTTCTATGATCCGAGTGAGAACAAAGTTTTTTATTCCAAAAATGCTATCTTCTTGAAAGAAGACCACATGAGGGATCATAAGCCAGGAAGTAAGTTTATTTTACATGAGATTTCTAGTGAGACTATGACTACTGAGGGTTCAACGAGAGGTTTTGAACAAACTGACAGACTAACAAGAGTTGTTGAGGTCGGTACATCTAGTCAACAAACTCAAGAGTTTAGACTTCCTCGACATAGTGGAAGAGTTATGAACCCACCGGATTGCTACATGGGTTTGACTGAAGCCCAGAACATCATTTCTAATGATGGGGTTGAGGATCTGTTTTCTTTTAAGAAAACAATGGAGGATTAGGATGAATGGATTAAAGACATGAATCAGAAAATGGCGTCTATATACTTCAATAACGTCTGGGAGCTTGTGGATCCGCCTGATGGGGTACTGGGCGTAAGTGGGTCTATAAGCGGTGTAGATGGAAAGGTGCAAACCTTTAAGGCTAGACTTGTGGCAAAGCGTTATACCCATGTCAAGGGAGTTGACTATGAGGAAACTTTCTCACCTGTTGTTATGCTCAAGTCTATCAGGATACTCCTATCCATAGCCACATTTTATGATTATGAGATATGGCAAATGGATGTCAAGACTACCTTTCTTAATGGTAATCTTAAAGAGACCATCTATATGACTCAAGCAGAGGGGTTCATAGTTCCAGATCAAGAGCAAAGAGTTTGCCAACTTAATAGGTCTATTTATGGGTTGTAACAAGCATCTAGATCATGAAACATTAGATTTGACACTGCAGTCAAGTTGTTTGGCTTTGATCAGAATGTTTATGAGCCTTGTGTCTATAAGAAAATCATCAACAACTCAGTAGCTTTCCTGGTACTGTATGTGGATGATATCCTACTCATTGGGAATGATATAGGGTATCTGACTAACATTAAGAAATGGCTAGCTGCCCAATTCCAAATGAAAGATTTGGGTGAGGCACTGTATGTTCTAAGGATCCAGATCATTCCGGACCGTAAGAACAAGAGGTTAGCCTTGTCTCAAGCATCGTACATCGATCAAATGTTGATCAGGTACAAGATGCAGGATTCCAATTGAAAGAAATCGTGGTGGTCGTTTTAATCATTCAACTTTCAAAAGAACCACACAAAATAATGATCACAAAGGAAAAGCTCCATAAGATAAGAGTTCAAAAAGTGTAGAAACTAAATGTTTTCGATGCGAAATGATTGGGCATTGGTCACGTACTTTTTGTACATCGAAACACTTAGTTGACCTCTATCAAGTCTCCCTGAAGGAAAAAGAGAAAAATGTGGAAGCAAATTTTGTATACCAAGATAATGACATATTTGACCCATCTCATACGACAAATTTGGATGTGGCAAACTTCTTTGAATCTCTTGAAGAGAAACTTAACACAATTGGTGGTGATACTGGGGTATTGTTGGCGTTGATGCCCTAAAGTCTCGTGTCCTGTAGTTTGTAAACAGTTTGTACGAACGCTTGTGATGTATAATATATGATATTTACTTCACTTCTTGACTTTGCACATTTGGATGTTTAACTTGCTTTACCAAAACACATAAACTTAAAATCTCTAGTTGTTTTTATGTAACTTAAGCATGTATGTGGTGACATACAAGTGGATCATGTCTTAAGTGATAACCAAAATGGTCTGTAGTATATGAATATAGGAGGGCAACCTTATCCTGGTAATGCTATGGATGCGGCCCGCTTAGTGGAATAATTACAAGTGTTGTGACTTGTCAAAGATGGGTTGATCCTGATCATTCGTGTGGGGGACATGCGAGCGGGAGCCTCCTATACAAAGAGTTTATATAAGACTTGACCACAAAGTGTTAATGTCTTGTCATATAACCCCGTTTATGGCAGAGAATTCACTTCTCTAGGATGACCATAAGATTGCTCCCTTAAGTAGATAGATTCTTAATGTCTTGTAAGTAGATAGATTGCTCCCTTAAGGGTTGATCCCGAGGCTTGAACAATGTGGTGCCTATTGGGTTTTATGTCCTAAAACTCGCGGTATGTAAACAATGGAACTTATTCTAAAAATTCAATAAAGGTGTTATTGAATAAATCTATTGCTTGAATAGAAATCCAATAAACCTAAAAGTCCCTTGACTATTGGATGAGTACTTGATCTATATGTGGAGACATAAAGGTGGATTAGGTTCGAGTAAATAGTCAAAATGATCTATAGTATATGAATAAGGTTGGATACCTTATTCTAGTAACACTATTGGATATGACCTGCACTATAGTTGTTACAAGAAGTTGTAAAGTGCTGCAAATGAAGTGATCCTAATTCGTTCATGTTGACATGAGGAGTGGGGGTGTCCTTGTGCAACAGGGTTTATACAAGATCGTACCACAAAATGAGTCACTCTTACTTTAGAACTCTGTTTACTGTTTAAGGCTGACTATTTCAAAGCGATGACCTAGGTAACTTAACCTTAATCTTGAGCTAACTATGAATTCCTGTTGATTCGGGATTACCCATAGGTTTGCATAGGTGAGGGTAGGCTAAACGGTGCTGGCTCAATAAGACTTCTATTTCAGGGGTAAGACTGGATAGATAACTGGGGACATAGGGTGGAAAAGGGAATTCACTCCTACCCGCTTTAGGGATAGTAGAGAGGTTGTTCCCTTAAGTGCTAATTCTGGGTCTTGAACAAGGGGCCCCGCCCTCTCATTGGCCCAAGAGGGACTCAATTTTATTGATTGGTTCAAAAAACAATTGTTCATTAGGGAATCAGTGGGGACTTAAGGAACAAGAGGTAATTTCGAGGGTAAAACAGAGAGTAGACCCAACCGTTATTACGAACAACCTATGAAGGGTTAACTTACTAATCATGGTTATATCGAGGAGACATAATATATCTACGAATGGAGGTTAGATCGGTCTAATGAGTTTAGCCGATTGATCTCAGATCGTTGGAGCCCATGATTTGTAGGTCCACAAGGTCCGCCTACTAGTTCAGAAATCGATTAGCTTTAGAGTAGCGTGATAAGTTAATTTGAAACATTCAAATTAGAATCAAATGAAGTTGGAAGAAAATATATTTAAATATGATTTAAATATATGAAGATAAATTTGTGTAAAAAATATTTAATATTGGATATTAAATTAATTAAAATTATTAAATTGTTTAAATAATTATTTATTAATTTTATTAGAAAATTAATTTATGAAGTTAATTTGTAAAATTAATAAATTTTCATTTTAGAAATAAAATATAATTTTAAAATCCAAATAGATTTTGGAAATTGAAAAATTACACAAAAAATGAAAAATGGTTTGTCATCTTCATCTTCAAGTTACTCACCATGAAACTCATTATCTTCAATCTTTATTTATTCCAAGCATGAGCTGCATCCCATGTAGCAAATCTCTTTGCATGAATGTCTGCAATATATTGAAGAGATTAGAGTGTAGTTGGAAGAAGGCAACTGATTGAATTTTTGCTTAAAAATTCGGATGAAGAAGGTGTTCTTCATTATGGGTTGTTGCAGTGAGCTATCTCCAAATTCCTTTTCATTCTAGCATATTTTGAATCCCACAACTCAATCTAGAGCACCAAGAGAATAGTAGGGAAGATCTTGTGGTGGTCTGCACAAGGATTTGGAGGATTTTGTAGCTGGAAATCAAGATCTCAACGGTTCTTCAAAGGTATGTTCTTGAAACCCATTATACTCTGTTTAAGCATGTTTCTTTTCTGCCAAAATTAATGAATTAGAGTGCTTATGGATCCTATTCTCTTCCGCTGCGTGCTGCTACCAATCCAACAATTGGTATCAGAGCATCATTTAAGCATTCAATTTGGATTAATTTTGGTTTGGTGGGTATTTTAGATGAAAATATGAAACTGTTGTACTAATATGCTTTTCTGAGTTTTGGCCTTTAATTTCTCATTTAAATTTGTAATTGTCTCTTGTTTGATGAGCTTATTCTCCTGTTTATTTATCTCTAAGCATGTCGGTAATTTAGTATTATGATACATATCTATATGTGATAATGTAAATGTGATAATTCTGTCACAATACTTTTGGAAAGATCTGCTTCCGCTCAGAGGTACTCTTGTAGAAGAGTTCCTTCAATTGGTATCAGAGCCCTCAGTTTCTAATATTCCAAATTCATTGCTACAAAGAATTACATTTACATTCATGATGGGTAAATGCATGTCTACTCTCTGTTTTAAGCGTTAATTCGTTTGTGGATGTGTGGATTAATGGAGTTTCTGGGATAAAACCTCGGTTTGTTTAAATTCTTTTACATTTTCAGTTAATTGTAAAGGCCCCTACGTTTTTGGGTAATTGCTATCGAGTTTGTAATTTCAAAGTTAGTTTGGATTTTAAGTCATTCTTGAAGACGCATCGAAGCAAGGGTTGCTTTTCTTCGAGGAAGAAGACAATTAAGTGTTGGTTGGGTCATGTAGACGATGGGGTAGACAATCGCTAAGTATCGAATGCTCGACAGTTGTTTAACGCGCGTGCACAAGATGATCGTATAGCTCAGCAAGCCTCATCGCTTAGTTACTAACTATACGATCAAGGAGTAAATCGTGTGGTAAATCGTTTACCTATCACGTGTTAAGTGATCGTCTAGACGATCAGACTTCGCAGCCTCGTTGTCGCCTAAGCGATGATTTAGCTTTCGCACTATCATCTAGTTTGCGTTTCACGATCGCCTACCTTGAGACATTTTACAACACGATGGGAGCTTCACCCGATAGTTCAAGACCCGGTTCGCTTGTGAACCGGTTGACTCGGTGGAAAAATGTTATAGATAGTTTTCTTTTTCATTCCAGTTTTGAGGTGGTTCATCCTGGTCCATTAATCTTTGTTTTATACATGAGATATTTTTTTTATGTCATATGGCCACCTTAGGTTATGCATTGGTCATGCATCTTCTCTTTATTATAAGTGTTATGATTTAGAGAAGCATGATTTCAATTACGTAAGTGCATGCTCATGCATCATCTAATATAAGAGTTATATTTATGCATGCATTATTTATTAGGAGTTATATTTATTAGCGCTATAAATAGTTCATTGTGTGGCAATGTATATTTTAGTTGTTTCTTTTATAAAAGGTTATAAAATGAAATTAGAACTAAAATCAATAATAAAAGGTTAAAGTGTAGCAAATCTATCTATAAGGGATCTTTTGTATAAGACAGGTTCTGTCTAGGCTGGGGTATTTAAGGTGACGGCAACGGAACAACCCTACCTAGGAACCTACCTGGAAAGGTGAATTAGATAGATTTGATGCATGCTTGCAAGTTAAGGACAGTACATTAAAGAGTTTAAATGTGATTACTTGAACTTGTTTTATTTCAAAGACAAAAGTTGTTTTTCAACAGACTTAATAAATGACTTAATACTATAATCAGTAGCCAGATTGTCTAGGTTAATGAACCCCTAGGTAAAACATTTAGTGGAAGCTACTTAGGCATATGATGCTTCATTTAAACCTTTCACGTTTCTCCCTCATAGTCCACACCGTGAGATCTACCCTCGGCCTTGTGGCATCCTGGAAGTGTCCCCCTAAAGGATGGTGTTTAGGTAGGTCAATATCAAGGTGGATGCAGAGAATGTTCATAGTAAGTGGGAGCAGAAAGTGCAACAACTGATAACTTGTAGAAATATAGTTATTTATATTGCTTTATTTAGATATTGCGGCCAAAAGAAAGAAAATTTGCGTCAATTGTATGGAAATCAGCTAAAAAATACAAGAATTATAAATTGTCGTCAATACACCCATTGACACCATTGCGATGGCAGAAAAGAATATTTCAAGTCTGTTTTGCAGGAAATCAAGTCACCGTATGCGCTCATGGCTCAAGAGAAAAAGATTAACGCATCTACGTCGCATTATGCCCATCATTCAGGAATGAATAGGCAATCAATGCAATGACGGCGCATGCAAAAATTGATCCAGAGCTTTGCGATCAACGCAACTTCAACTGCATGCGGTAGTAAAAACACCGCATGCGGGCACACGATCAAAGATGCAAATGAGCAACGCAATCACGGAGGATTTTAACACATGTACACTTAACCGTTGTGCATTTTCGATGGATTGATTGCATAACAGAAGGAATATTTATTCCACCATTCTCGTAATTTCCATAACAATAAAGTGGGGACCACAAGTTAGAGAGTCAAAGCTTTCATCTATAAATATCTTCAGAGAATTCACTGAAAAATATACTTGATACGGGGGATTATTGATACGAGGCTATTGAGAGAGAGTCTGATCTGAGTGCTAATCGGAAAAGATCTAGGAAGAAAAGAGACAAGACTGAGAGGTGAGCCTTAGGGCGAATCATTCCAAATCCCCATCGTGAAGCTCTGTACCTAGATCAATTCTACCGGTTAAGCAAGTCTGAGAGGGAAGCTCATCCTTCCGTTCACTTCATCTACACCGGCAAGCAATCTTTCCATCCAAATCGGTGTCAAGACATTGGCACTCTTTTGTATCTGTTTCTAACTCTTATTCATCAATTGTATTTCATCTTCTTAGTCTAAATCATTCACAACCATGTATCTGACGCTTGATTTTATAATTAACTGTCATGATCACTTTCATATCCACATTTCTGTCTATTATCGTTCCTCCATTAATCACTTTCTCCACGATGTTTTCTTAATCCCGTGGTGACTAATATGAATTAAACAATTAACTTAATCTGTGTTAAAGAAATAAAGATGTTTAGCTAAAGCATGCTAGATGACATCTTCACCTGTGAGAGCAGAAGTGAAGATGCCATTCTAATCTGTCGAAAGAAGGTTAGAAGAATGCGTTAACTAAAGCAAGAAGTACTTTTAGAGATGGAAGCAACCTTGCGTTCACTACGTTCATCCTGTTTCACCACAAAGATGGGAAACGCGGCCAATCACCGAGAGGTGTACGCCAAGGGAAAGCGGAACCGTACTTATATCTTTAAAGCAATCAAGAAACTTGCGCTGTTTATATTAATTATCTTTTCCCTTTCTGTTTCGCACATAAGCCTTGCCACCGTATAACACGACCTTTGTATAATCTTCACAGTCAGTCTCAACCTCGGTATCTTGTATCTTGTATCATGTAAGTTTAGGTTTATTTTATCGCACTTTACTTTTATCGCAATTTACTTTATTATCGCATTTTTATTGCTTATCTTTACTTTACTGTACAATTTACTTTATTGCATGTACAACTAATACTTTTATTAAATTGAAAAACCGCCAGTCGCATATATCACGAACGTAACACAATCAACCTAAAACAATCCCTGTGTTCGACCTCGGATCACATCGAGAAACTTGCGGTGGAATTATACTTGGTTCAAACGCAAGGAAACTTGTGACAATGCACAACATACTACAAGAACATTCATTAATAACATATACATCTAGAAGTAGTATCGCATATCATCGCAATCATCCATGCGTTGCATGACATAAGAACATAAATTTTATTCATTCTTATTCATATATGTCAAAAAGTTTATGGCATCATCGCATTTTATGTCATCAAGTTTATGGCGCCGTTGCCGGGGAATTGGTAACGGGGACATGGACTTGTTCATACATTCACATTCATCATTGTCCTTATGCTTATAGATTAAAATTATGTCATCAACAGCATATCCCACGATCTCTCTCGTTGGATTGAATAAAGTTTCTACGCATCGCCTCGAGGCACCCTGGGAGTGTCCCCCTAAAGGATGGCAATTTTGCGCATTTCTTTATCTGATCTCCTGAAAGAGGATAAGGTTACTTAGTCTCTTATTCTAATCTACTTCTTCCCTGCGGTGGACTCATTAGGGTGGGAGTCTGACACCAAAAACGAGGGGTCACACTTATGCGAAATTGTTAAGGGTTAACAATTCAAGACCAAATAAATGGTGGTTGTTAGGTTCAGTTCCAAGAGTTGGTTCTGCCTAATGGTTGAGAATGTCTCATCCCAGTGAAGGGGCATTTGATCACCTCACCGGTGACGTTTGTCCTACATCGTTGGGGCATCATTGCAAAATAGAAGTCTTAAACACTTAGGGTACTTGGAAACTGTTTTGCTAAAATTGATTGGTTAAATGTGGTTTAGCAAAGTCTTATAAAATTTTATTCATTTTTCAGCAACAATTTTCAAAATGGCTACAACCACTATTAGTTTACTTAGAGCCGAAAAACTGAATGACCACTACTATTTGAGTTGGAAACATATGATCACGACAATACTCATCATCGATGATCTCAAGTTTGTCCTTAAAGAGGACTGTCTTCCTATTCCAACTCAGGACGCTACTCAAAATATTCGGGGGGCGTACAAGCGATGGACACGGGCAAACGTGAAGGCCCGAACCTATATCTTGGCAAATCTTAGTGACGTGATGGCCAAGAAACATGAGTCCATGGTCTCAGCACGTGAGATCATGGAGTCCCTACGGGGAATGTTCGGACAGCCGTCTGGACAGCTCAAGCACGAGGCTCTGAAACACATCTTCAACTCCAAAATGGAGGAAGACACCTTTGTACGTGAACACATGCTTAATATGATGGTCCACTTTAACATGGCAGAGATGAATGGGTCTAAAATCGATGAGGGTAGTCACGTTAGCATTAACCAATATTCATTTTCGGAGAGCTTCCTCCACTCTGTTAGTAATACGATTCTTAACAAAGTGGAATATATCCTTACTACTCTCCTCAACGAGTTGCAGACTTACCAATCCATGCTGAAAAGTAAGGAAAATAGGGGAGGTGAGGCAAATGTTGTCTCGTCTTCTAAAAAGTTCCATTGAGGTTTGACCTTAGGGACGAAGTCTGCACCTTCAACTTCTAACTTTGGAAAGGGGAAGAAGAATCGTGGTAAAGAGAAAAAGAAAACGCCTATTAACCTGCCACTTGTTGCCCAGAGGAAGCGTCCACCACCAATTAAAAAAGAAACATGTTTCCACTGCAACCAGGACAAACACCAGAAGAGGAATTGTCCTCGCTATCTGAAAGAAAGGAAGAAAGCCAAGGCTAAGGCCAAGGAAAACAAAGGTAAATGTGATTTACTTGTGTTCGATACTTTTTTAGTGGAGAATGATGATTCAGTCTGGATAATTGATTCGGATGCTACTAATCATGTTTGCTCTTCTTTTCAGGGGATTAGATCCTGGCGATAGCTGGAGGCTGGTGAGATGACATTGCGAGTAGGCAGCGAGCATGTCGTCTCAGTTGTGGCAGTGAGAGGCATCCAGTTAACTTTATAGAATAGGTTTCTTGTATTAGAAGATGTCTTTGTAGTTCTTGAACTAAAAAGAAACCTTATTTTTGTAAAGTGTCTGTTGCAATGCAAATACACTCTTTCTTTTAATGTGAATAAAGTGTTTATTCATAAGGATGGTGTTGAAATTTGTACAGCTAAACTGAAAAATAACTTGTATGCGCTAAGACCGTTAGCCTGGAGTTCCCTCCATAACATAGAGATGTTTAAATTTTTCATAACTCAATCTAAACGTCAATGAGTTTCTCCAAAAGAAAATGCCCAACTTTGGTACATTCGATTAGGGCACATCAATCTTAATAGGATCGAGAGATTGGAAAAGAATGGCCTTCTAAGCGAGTTAGAAGAAAATTCTTTACCACTGTGCGAATCTTGCCTTGAGGCTAAGATGACTAAAAGACCTTTTACTAGAAAAGGTTATCGAGCCAAAAAGCCTCTAGAATTAGTACATTTTGACCTTTGCGGTCCTATGAATGTGCGAGCTCAAGAAGGCTATGAGTACTTTATTAGTTTTGCTGATGATTACTCTAGATATGGGTATGTTTATCTAATGCAACAAAAGTCTGAATCTTTTGAAAATTTCAAAGTATCAAGGTTGAAGTTTAGAGTGCTTTGGATAGATAGATTAAAGCACTTCGATCAGATCGAGGTGGAGAGTTTTTGGATTCAGGGTTCTAGGACTATTTATTAGAACATGGAATCGTTACCCAACTCTCAACGTTGGATACATCTCAGTAGAATGGTGTAACAGAAAGAAGAAACAGAACCTTGTTGGACATGGTTCGTTCGATGATGAGTTACGATTCCTTACTAGACACATTCTGGGGTTTCATAGTGAGACTGCGGTATATATACTCAACTATGTTCTGTCCAAGAGTGTTGCGAGAACACCTCTGGAGTTGTGGAATGGCCGTAAAGCTAGTTAACGTCACTCTCGCATATGAGGTGTGTAACACAGATTTTGATATGTATGATTGATGATGTTCTATGCTCGAAATGATGCGATACTACCGCTAGATATGTGTTAATCATGGATGTTCATGTAGTATGCCATGCGTTGTCACAAGTTTCCTTACGATAGAACCAAGTGTAATTCCACCGCAAGTTTCTCAGTGATCCGAGGTCGGACACGGGGACTGATTTAGGTTATTGTGGTATGTTCATGATATATGCGACCAGGTTTTCAATCTTTAAAAATGTGTTTGTACAGGTATATAAATTGCGATAAAATAAAGTAAAGTAGTAAAGATGCGATAATAAAATGAAATACAATAAACCTAAGCTAGATGATACAAGATACAGGCTTCATGTTACAAGATACTGGGGTCAAAGGCTGGCTGTGAAAGTTGTGCAAAGACATGGAATGCGGTGGCAAGTCTTATGAACAAAACAGAAAGAAAAAGACAAAGAATATAACAACGCAAGTTCTTAATTGTGTTTAAGCTACAAATGTTGTTCTGCTCTTCTCTTGGTGTACACCTTTCAGTCATCGGTCGCACTCTCACATGTTTATGGTGAAACAGAGACTAACGTAATGAACTCAAGGTTGCTTCCATGTCTGGAAGTACTACTTACTTTAGTTAACGCATTCTTCTGACCTTCTCTCAATAGGTCGGAATGGCATCTTCACTTCTGCTCTCACAAGTGAAGATTCCGTCTAGCATGCCTTAGATAAACACATTTTATATCTTTAACACAGATTAAGTACTTGGTTAATTCATATTGCTTATCAGGGAATTAAGAAGACATCATAGAGAAAATGATTAACGGAGGAAAAGAAATAGATAGAGAATGGTATATGAAAGCTATCAAAACATTTAATATGTCTATTAAGCGTTTGATACAAGATGTGTGAATGAAAAGAGAATGAGAAAGTTAAATACAACAATGAAAGAAATAGAACAAATACAAACAAGTGCCAACGCCTTGGCACTGATTTGATGGAGATCTGCTTACCGGATAGGATGGATTTGATGGTAGGAAGAGCTTCCCTCTCAGGCTTGCTCCACCGGTAGCAGGGATCTTTGCACAGAGCTTTCAACAGGTGTTTGGCAAATTAGTTCTGAGATTCACCTCTCGGCCTTATCTCGTCTTCTTCCCGAATTTCTTCACTTAAGCACTCAGCTCAACCTTTTCTCTCAATAGTTTTACAGCATTTACCACGTATCCCATAGCATGAGTTTTCTCTGAAATCTATGGGGTATTAGGTACAGGTCTTTGACTCCGGCCTTGTGGTCCCCACTGATGGTTATGGTAATTTCGAAGATGGAGGGATATTATTCCTTCTGTTATGAAATCAGACCGTCAATTCTGCACAACCGTTAGTTGTCTCAATCCTCCGCTTTTGCGTTGCTCAGCCGCATCTTTCGATCATGGATTCGCATGCGGTGTTGTTTTTATTAACGCATGCGGTTGCACATAGCTCTGAATCGACTGTCACATTATGCCGTCATTACGGTAATCGTCTCTTCATTGCTGATTGACAGGCGCAATGTGACAGAGATGCGTTGATCAGTTTCTCGTGAGCCTTGAGCACAAGCGGTGACTTGGTCTCCTGCAAAACAGAGTAAAATTCGGCTTGTCTTCCATCTTTATGGTGTTAGTGGGTGTAATTGCAAACATTTATAATTATTGTAATACTAGGCTAATTTTCATATAATAGGTGCATATTTACTAAATTTTGGCCGCAATATCTAGATAAGGTGGCATAAATAACTTGTATTTCTACAAGTTATCACACCCCCAAATTTAGATATATGCTTGTCCTCAAGCATATCTTCTACTAAGGTAATTGTGCTCAATTCCTATTCTCTATTTTTGCGACGATTGGTTGCTCCGAATGTTGTACTTAGGCACATTACTTGACATTGCAATTTCCTTCATCCTTGCTAATACTTAGCAAGCCCTACTTTATTCTTCTATATGACAACATTCTACTCAAAGATGCTTTTCTAGTTTTCAAAATAGAATGTTTATCTCTTCTTTGTCAAAACAACTCGATGTATCTACATGCGGTGAGCAAAAAAAAATTTGCGTCATTTCTTTATTTAGAGACTGTTGGTCATGGTTACACTTTTCGTTCTGGCTTATCCCCACGGGTGTCATGCGGACATCCAACTACGGTTGTGTGCCAATTTCAACTTCAACTCATGAGGATCAAAGGAGTTGTCTCTTGCATTTAATTTTTTTCTCTTTTTTTTTTCATATTGCGTTGTTCTTGGAAACCCACCTTCGTTTTGGCTTGCTCCTACGGGTGTCATACGAACATCCAACTACGAGCAGGCTCCCTTCACAACTAAACTCTTATCAGGTTGGGAATATTTTTAAGGTTTTCCCTTGTGCTGACATTGGATTTTTGCATAATTTTTTTTTTATCGAAAATGGACACATTTTCTTAAATATAGCATAATCTTGATCTCATCTGCTTAGACCTTCCCCACCCCCAAATTTAAAGATGAGCAAGGTCCTCATTGCATTGTTTGGAGAGACTAAACAAACACTTAGAAGAAAATTTCAAAAAGAAGGTTTGAGCATAACTTTGAAAGATAAAAGGTAAAGTACTGCTAAACTAAGAATTAACTAGGTGTTAGTTAGAATTTACTAAGTATGGGAAATGTTTCTAAGTATAAACATGTAATACATCATAGCAATGCAATGAAGATTGTAAAAATAAGAGATTTAGAATATTACAAAAATTGACAAAGGAAGATAAAGAAAAAGACACAGGCAAAAAGTGGAGTGAATATATACTCCGATTGTATTGACTATTAACAAAGTATACAAATGAATTACAAATGAATGCATTACAAAATTTTCCATTGCCTGTACAAGAGTCAAAGACTTTGATTACTTTACAAATAAAAATGAATTAAATACAAATAAAGAATGGCTGCATAAAAAAAATCGTATTGGAAGAAAGTGTAAATATTAAGGTTGAGAAGCAGGAGAATCAGGCGGATTTTGAGGTGGTGCAGGAGGCGCTCCTTCGAAATTTAAGTGTTGCTAGTTATTACGCGCTACTATAGCTAAGTTGTTACCTGAACTCCAGTACCGGAGATGTACAGGCACCATTGGAACATGAAAATATGCGGTGAGAAAGTTGAAGTACTCTTGATTACGCTCCGCAATCATTCTCTGGTGCATATGGACTTTATAGATGTTGCGCTGCATGTTGATCAGCACTTCTCTTGATGTAGCAGCACTGCGTTGAATATCATCAATGTGCTTCATTACTACCTCAAATTGCTTGTTGAAAATGTGTTGTTTTTTAGAGAACAGTTGTTGTTGTTGGGAGAAGAGGGATCTCATTTTTGCTAACTCAGTAACCATGGAGGTGATGGAGGGTTGTGCCTGCGATGTATTGCCAGCATTGTTTTGTGGTTGGGCAGAGGTGCCTTCACCCAAACCATGTGGGTCATCAACTTGCAGCGGTGGAATGGTAGTTGCAGTGATAATGCTAATGGTGAAGGTGGGGCTACTAGATAAACAGAAGAGTTGGGGATAAGAAGAAGGTTTGTAAAATGCTCGTGTAAGGGGGAAGAGGGTTGCGCTGGCGAGCTCGGAGGGCTTGGAGGCCGGATGACTAAGGGAAGAGGGTCTATAGGTTCAGGATTTTGTGTTGGTGACTTCTGGACCTTCTCTTTTCTTTTATCCTCTCTTCGTCTTCTTTTTGGTCTGGGTTCCAGCGGTGCATTCAACTTGATCGTAGGCCTCTTTACTGACAGCTCGGGAAAGTGTGGAGAATCTTTGAAGAGAATCCTCAAGATTTTTATGTTGATGAAGCCGTGGACTTCTGGCATGGGTTCCTCATCAACGCCTACACCTATAGACAGGCATAGACTTGAAATGATCCAGGGAAGAAATACTGCCCCCGAACATGCCCCACTAATGCTCTGATCTGCCTCGCGATCAACTACCCTACGTCAATAGGAATGCCACGGGCTATACAGTATGCGGCCATGACCCGATCCTTTGATACAATTCTGTCGTGCGTCGTTGTTATCAGCCGCTTCTTGACCAAATAAACCCAGAGCCTTCCCTTCGGTAGCAAGGACTTGAACTCCAGGGTGCGGATGCCTTTGAGCGAGACCGACCATTTCGTGCCCGATTGCGTTAGTATCTTCAACGCGTCCTTCAACTGCTCTTCTATGGGATCATCAATAATCTTGTTCCCTGGCGAATCGGGGTTGTCCTTCATCTGATAAATTTCGTTGATGTCCCTTGTGTTGAAGGATACTATCTCTCCCTTAAAGGTCACCACATACTTATTTTCATGTAAGCGCTGTCTCTTATACACATCTAGATGTGTATAAGAGACAGCATCGGGGTTGTCCTTCATTTGATAAATTTCGTTGATGTCCCTTGTGTTGAAGGATACTATCTCTCCCTTAAAGGTCACCACATACTTATTTTCATGTAAGCGCCCGCGATAAAATCTTTGCACTACCTGAGGCACTATGATGGATGGGCACTGGCATAATATGTCCCATCCATGCTCCACAATTACACTCATGATGAGGTCAGGTAGTGGATTCGGTGTAGGATAGAAGCCCATCTCATCAACATATCATCGTTCTCCTTTTTCTTTGATGATCGCTTCTTGGCCGCCGCGAGTTCACTGCTTTATGCTATAGCCTTGCCTTTTGTCAACGCAAGGCGGGCTACTTGTCGTTCTCTCTTTTCCCACTCTCTGAATTTCTCTTCTTTCTCGCGCTCAGCGAGCTCTTTGCCTTTGCTCTTATATAACCGCTTCTTATTGGCTTCGCACTTCTTCCTCTTCTCCTCCAACAACAATCTGTCCTCTTCTTCCTTCTTCCTCCTCTCTTCTTCTTCTTCTTCTCTTTCTTCTCTCGTAAGCTCTTCTTCAAATTGCTTAGAGGCTAGCAACAGGCGTTGTTCCTCCTCGCACTTTTGGATCCCTTCAAGTTCGGCAAGCTCATTGTTGCGTCACATTTCTTCAAACTCTAATCTTCTTCTTCTATCTCCCTCTGTGATGATGAGCTTTCCCCTCTCCATCTTTTCTTGCTTCTCCTCCATTCTTTTCTTTTTCTCTCTTTCTCTTCCAATGCCAAAATTAATGAAGGTCAATTGTGGACCCTTGCGGCACATTCTCCCTGCAAAGCCGCATTAAGAGAGTTCCCTCTGCTTCTTCTCCTTCTTCGATCACAACTATTTGCGTTAGTAAAGGTTGCGCCGATTCCATTAATTGTGTTGTTTCTCCCCTATCCTCCCTTACGGAGGTTGATTCTCCATAAGGCCTCGCAGCCCTCTATTTCACTTCCTCTTCATTTCTCAAGTGTCTCTCTTCACGTCGGCGCAATCTTCTCTCCTCTTTCTCCTTCTTCTTCCTCTCCTTCTTGGCCTCTTCATCTTCATCATCATCCTTTTGCTCTTTGTTCTTTCTTGCCTTGCAATGATGTGAAGACTCAGCCTCTCCAGTCTTCTTTCCCTTACTCCTCTTCTTCTTCTTTTTCTTCTCAGCCCTTTCTAGTTGCGCATCCCCTGCAACCTCCTCCAACGCAATGGAAGGTGTCTCCAATGCAACCTCGCCTTCCTTCACCCTCTCCATCGCAATCTATTCTTCTTCTCTTTCCTTTCTCGCAATCGCTTCTTCTTCTCTTTGTGGAGGTCCGTCATAGGCTTCTGCGATGATAGTTGCATCCTGAGTTTCTGGGACCAGGACATCATTCCCCGTTTTCTTTTCTTCAACCACCACTTCTTCCACCACCACTACTCCATCCTTCACTGCTTCATCCGCCACTACCGCCACCTCCTCCTCCGTAGGCAGTGGTTGGTTTACTACCCCTACCACGGGCAGTCCACCTCCTTGCTCCAAGGTACTTAGGATGTTGCCAAACACCTCCATATCATCGCGTCTCTTCCTTTCGCTTTCAGTGGAGATGGAAGGTGTTGGCGTAGGCATGCTCTCGGTGCTTCCTCCTCTCTTGGACATAGGAGGCCTCACGGTCAAGGGATTTCTCCGAGATCTTCTGGCGAGTCTGGGGATGCTATGGGCTTGGGTGGCAAGCCTGCGACTAGCAGCCAGGAATGCTGCCTCTCGCATGGCTACTTGATCAGGGGTGGAAGGTGAAGNATGGGCTTGGGTGGCAAGCCTGCGACTAGCAGCCAGGAATGCTGCCTCTCGCATGGCTACTTGATCAGGGGTGGAAGGTGAAGTGGATTGGTTTGGGGTTTGGTCAGCCATGGATACGAGCTTGGCAAGGTCTAGTAAAAACTCGAGCTACTGGGATGAAAGAAAGGTTTGGGATGCAAGATTCTTAGGGTTTCTGGTTTGCCAAAGTGAGACAAAGGGTTTCCAATGAAGAAGGAGGTCGTATTTATAGGTTGGGTCGTGGTGGGGCCCAACGCAATTTTTTTTTTTTTTTGCAACGAATGGCCTCGAGCAACTCAACAGGCTCCCCCTCATTTATGGAAGTTCAGAAAAAGTGTCCTTTCATCTATCAAGTCATAACTGCTTGGGGATACGAATCGATTGAACTTCTTCCCAAATTGCCAAACAATTTTTTCTTTAATATTTTATTTGAATGGACGCATGAAAAAGAATAACGCATTGTGCTCACCAACACAACTGTATCTTTGCAGAGGACGGGCAACAGCACATATATCCCCGCAATACACCCCTTAACAAATTCATTTCTGGAGGATACCTTAACATAGTGCATTTGGCTAAGGACGGGCAAAGAACATATGCAAGCGCAACACACCCCTCAACTCAATACAATTGAGTTAGGTGAACGCAAAGCATTCCTGATAGGTTTGATATGCGTCCATTGTCGCCTTGCATATTTGTTGTTAGATGTTTTTGTTATTATTTTTATTATATCTTTTTCATCAATGCAAGTTTTGTGGCTTGCGACAATAGATTTTCCTTTATTACTCAATCATTTACCAAGTAAAGCACAACACATTGATTACAAAAAAAAGTCAAAGAATTAAAGATGAGATAGAATTAAATGCAGAGAAGTGAATGAGGAAATAAATTCATAAAGTCAAAATTGAATTAAATGAAGAATTGAAGACAAAATTCAGAATTTAAAGAGACAGAAATTCAATAAAGCATTAAACATAGTATTGAGATATGGACCGAAAATTGCGTTGTCTTGGGTGATCGCAATCCATATCTCCGCGGGCGGTCAGGCTTGCCTGCTCAATGTCTTAAGGACATTGCTCCTTCCCTGTAGATCTCGAGGCTTCTGAATTGCTGGGTAATGTTTCCGGTGTTCGACTTCTTAGCTCCGAGGATAGTTGGCCCACTTGGATCTCCAGATTCTTTATAAATGACGCTTTTGCTTTTATCACTACATCATTTTTACCCATATACTGCTTCAGCAGCATCTCTAACGACCCTCCCGAGGTGTTAGACGATGATGGTTGCTGGTTATGCGGTCTTGATAGCCCATGGTTGTGGTGATAAAGGGGATTCCCTCTACTGCCCCCTTGATGGTTCACTGACCCCCCTAGGTTGGGATTGCCTCCCTAACCAAAATTAGGATGGCTCCTCCAGCCCAGATTATAGGTGTTACTAAAGGTTTGTTCTGCATAGCACACACTTGCTGAAGGTTCAATGGACACACATCAGCTCCGTGAGCCCCTCCACAATTGACGCAACTGATAGCGGCCACTTGAGTCGGTGCAACGGGTTACGCTGATTATGGAGCAATGGCTCCTATGTTGATTGCCATTGACTGAAGGATCGAGGTCACCGTGGCCATCTGTGCGGCCAACGTGGTCATTGTCTCTGCAGGGACAATGGTTGTTTCAGTTTTCCTTCTATCGGTGCCTCGGCCTCCAAAACCATCATCGATCCAATCATCCATATTCTGTGAGATGCGGTCGAGGATGACTTTGGCCTCCGTGTATGTCTTATCCATAAAACCTCCTGCCGCGGAGGCATCAGCAACAGCCTGTGTTGCTCTGTTCAGGCCCTGTCTCTTATACACATCTAGATGTGTATAAGAGACAGCCCTCAAGGTGTAAGGGAACAGATACAATCTTATATTTTCTGGGGTCACGCCAGGTAAGGAAAAATTTCCGCACATCTCAACAAAGCTAGTCAGATGGGCATGTGGGTCTTCACCTTGCAGACCCCTAAACTGCCCGGCATTTTGAATCAACTGCAACATGACCAGCTTAATCTCAAAACGTACGTTCTCCTCCACAGTTGGCCTCAAGATTCCAAGCGAAAAATCATACAAATTGTGTGTCGCATAACTACACATCGAGATTGTCCTGAGCCGGCCAAACAGCCCCTTGGTTCACAACCGGTACTGCATTATCATTATTGTCCGCCATGTTGGCTTCCTTCTTTCACCTAATTCGGTTCTGACGTACCCTTGCACGGAAAGATCGCTCGATCTCAGGATCAGTTACGAATTCTGGTTCAGCACCAGGACTCATAAACCATCAGGCTGTTCTCTCTATTGAACAACCAGTACAATTAGATCTATCCTGCAAAATACCAAAAATGCACTCAAACAATAAACTGTTAACCAAGTCCCCGACAATGACACCATAAACTTGTAACGCAGATTTCGATAAGTAGGATTGATGATGTTCTATGCTCGAAATGATGCGATACTACCGCTAGATATGCGTTAATGATGGATGTTCACGAAGTATGCCATGCGTTGTCAAAGGTTTCCTTACAATAGAACCTAATGTAATTTCATCGCAAGTTTCTCGGTGTGATCCAAGGTCGAAAACGGGGACTGATTTAGGTTATTGTGGTATGTTCATGTATATGCGACCAGGTTTTCAATCTTTGAAAATGTGTTTGTACAAGTATATAAATTGCAATAAAATAAAGTAAAGCAGTAAAGATGCGATAATAAAATGAAATACAATAAACCTAAGCTAGATGATACAAGATATAGGCTTCATGTTACAAGATGTTGGGGTCAAAGCTGGCTGTGAAAGTTGTACAAAGACGTGGAATGCGGCGACAAGTCTTATGAACAGAACAAAAAGACAAAGACAAAGAATATAACAATGCAAGCTCTCAATTGCGTTGAAGCTAAAAATGTTGTTCCGCTCTTCTCTTGACGTACACCTTTCAGTGATCGGCCGCGCTCCGACATGTCTGTGGTGAAACAGAGACTAACGTAATGAACACAAGGTTGCTTCCATGTCTGAAAGTACTACTCACTTTCGTTAACGCATTCTTTTGACCTTCTCTCGATAGGTCGGAATGGCATCTTCACTTCTGCTCTCAAAAGTGAAGTTGCCATCTAGCATGCCTTAGATAAATGCATTTTATATCTTTAATACAGATTAAGTACTTGGTTAATTCATATTACTTATCAGAATTAGGAAGACATCATGGAGAAAATGATTAATGGAGAAACGGAAATAGACAGGGAATGGTATATGAAAGATATCAAAACATTTAATATGTCTATTAAGCATTTGATACATGATGTGTGAATGAAAAGAGAATGAGAAAGTGAAATACAACGATGAAAGAAATAGAGCTGATACAAACAAGTGCCAATGTCTTGGTTCTTATTTGATGGAGATCTGCTTGCCGGATAGGATGGATTTGATGGTAGGAAGAGCTTCCCTCTCAGGCTTGCTCCACCGGTACAGGGATCTTTACACAGAACTTTCAATCGGGTGTTTGGCATATTAGTTCTGAGATTCACCTCTTGGCCTTATCTCGTCTTCTTCTCGGATTTCATCACTTAAGCACTCAGCTCAGCCTTTTCTCTCAACAGTTTTGCAGCATTTACCCCGTATCCCGTAGCATGAGTTTTCTTTGAAATCTATGGTGTATTTATAGGTGCAGGTCTTTGACTCCAGACTTTTGGTCCCCACTGATGGTTATGGTAATTCCGAAGATGGAGGGATATTATTCCTTCTATTATGCAATCAGACCGCCAATTCTACATAACCGTTAGTGGTACATGTGTCTCAATCCTTCGCTTTTGCAAATGGACATCAAGACGGCTTTTCTAAATGGAAATCTTGAGGAGACCATTTACATGGTGCAACCCGAAGGATTCATTGCCCAAAGTCAAGAGCAAAAGGTTTACAAACTGAATCGGTCCATTTATGGGATTGAACAGGCATCTCGATCTTGGAATATTCAGTTTGATACTATGATCAAATCGTATGGCTTTGACCAAAACGTTGATGAATCTTGTGTTTACAAGAAAATCGTCAACAGTTCAGTAGTTTTTTTTAGTGTTGTATATAGACGATACACTACTCATTGGGAATGACGTAGGTCTACTGACTGCAGTTAAAAACTGGCTAGCGACCCAATTCCAAATGAAAGATTTGGGAGAGGTTAAGTTTGTTCTGGGTATACAGATCTTTCAGAATCGTAAGAACAAAGTGTTAGCGTTGTCTCAGGCATCGTATATTGACAAGATCATGCTCAAGTACTCGAAAGGATAGAAAGCTAATGATGGTCGAATCTGAATTAAGTTGACAAGCTGCTAAAGATAACAAGTACACTAAGCTTTTCGGTGACAAATATTTGACGCATCAGTCAAAGAATTAAAGCCATCCCATCTGTGCAATCATAAGAGAAAAGCCGCCTTTCACCCCGAAAGCTCTATAAATACCGAAGGCAACCTTCAGGAAAGGGGTTCAGCTAGTTGAACAAGTTCGATTACTTAGAGAATTTTCCCTTAAAATAGCCTTGTTCTTAGTTTTTCTTTATTTTAAGGCAGAGCGATAGGTATGATATTATGTGGTCGCCTTATTTGTGTGTGTGTGTCATTTTGTCATCGCATAGATAAGAATAGAGACTTATGTATAGGTACTATAGACTTATTGCATATATCGCATGTGTTCTAGTATTAGAAGCCATAGCATCTGCGTCGAAAGATGGTTTGCTATTGTATGTGTGTTGCATGATCGCATGACATGAACGCATCCTAGGAAGTGTTAGCCGAACCCCTTCTCAACCCGTTCACCGCATACTCATTGCATCTCCCGTATTATTAACTCTTTTCAAAACTCCACTGCATTTGTTTATTTTATTACTGCAATCAACAAACCAAAACACTTATTTGATTTACCAGTTACCGCAAAGTCTTTTGGAAAATTACCACAGCATACCGTTTTCCCAAGTCCCTGAGTTCAACCCTGGACTTACCAGGAAACTCAGTGGGGTTTATACTTGGATTCCATTGAAAAAACTTGTTGCTCAATGCAATTCTATCACCGCATTTCATTCTATATTTTCACCTCATAAAATAACGCATCAAGTTTTTGGTGTCGTTGCCGGGGACTTCGACAAATCAGTGTGCTAACAGAAATTTTCTGATTTCTTTGCAGCTCTCAATCTCTGGCGACCCGGAGATTGAGAGAATGTTCCGATAAGAGACAACCGCCAACAACAACAGCAAGATAAAGAAGATATGGTGGAGCAGCTTGGAAACGGAGCACCAAACAAAAACAATGTCATGGCGAATCCAATCCTACTAGCAAACTATCGTAATAGGCCCATTAGGGACTATGCATCGACAAACCTCTACGATTTCTCTCCAGGAATCATGAGGCCTGCCCTTGATGGAAGCCGATTCGAAATGAAATCGGTGATGCTGCAGATGATCTAGACTACAGGACAATTCAGAGGAAGGCGTGGTGAGAACCCGTACGCCCACCTTCATAGCTTTATAGAAATCTGCAATATATTTATGTTTTTGAACATCTCTACCAAAGAAGTTCGACTAACTCTGTTTTTATTTTCTCTGTGTCATCAGGTAAGAAAATGGGCGTATTCCCTCGAACCGGGAGAGATCACTTCATGGGAACAGGTCGTAGAGAAGTTTATGAAGAAATATTTCCCACCTACTAAGAATGCTAGAAGAAGGAAACTAATAACTAATTTTGAACAAGACATGGATGAATCGTTCAGCGATGCCTGGGCGAGGTTTAAACGGTTGGTAAGGGACTGTCCACACAACGGATTATCAGACTGCTTGCAATTGGAAATCTTTTTTCACGGTTTAAATCCCGCTTCATAGACCGCTGCCAATGTGACAGTCGCTGGTGCTCTGCTAGACAAAACATATGATGAGGCTAAGAACATCCGGGATCGCATCTCTAAAAATGACGAGAATTGGAAAGAGAGCGATCAGAGACTGAGAATAAAGGATAATGACACAAACAATGGTGTTATCGCTTCGCTTCAGAGTCAGATGATTGCAATGATGAAACTAATTCAGGGAATTGCGATCAACAGCCTAACATCGCAGAATGGGCAAGTAAACGCAATTACTCAGAATGCCCCAAGGTGTGCGACTTGCGGTGAAGGACACGCAATAGAAGAATGCCCACAGAGCCCACAGTCTATTTATTTTGTGAAAAACAATCCATTCTCTAACACCTACAACCCTGGGTGGAGAAACCACCTCAACTTTGCATGGAAGAATCAATAGCAAAATTTTCAATCTGTGGCACAAAAAAAAAGGGCCACACAGATTCTTCCCATGAAATAATGGTCAGACGAGCAGTCAAGCTAGTAGCTCGCAAATGCCGTAATCTTCCTCCTTGGAAAGTTTGCTGAAGCAGTACATCAAGAAAAACGAAGCTATGCTTCAAAACCAGGCGACGTCCATCCGCAACCTGGAATTACAGATGGGCCAGATTGCGAGCGAATTAAAGAACAGACCGCAAGGGGCCCTACCGAGTTCAACAGAACTCCCACGCAACAAAGAAGGAACAGATAAAGAGCAATATCAAGTCATGACATTGTGGAGTGGAAAGACTATGGTAGGGGAGAAGAAGGAGCCAAGCCAGACTGCTCCTGTTGCGTCAAAACCTGAGATTGCGGTGACTCGAGAAGAAGAAGGAGAAAAAGAAACGATAAAGTCAGAAGTTGCATCCACTTCAAAGCCAACAGAAAAGGGGACCGTGAGAGTACAGTTGCCACCTTTCCCGCAGAGACTCAAAAGGAAGAAGTAACAAGGTACAGTACCAATGCTTCATGACTATGTTAAAACATTTGCGCATTAATATTCCGTTCAATGAAGCGATTGAGAAGATGCCTGCATATGCGAAGTTTCTGAAGGATATGGTAACCAAGATGAGAGGCACTGGTAAGTTTACCACGGTGGCTTTGACGCAGAGCTCGAAATCAATAATTCCACTGAAGATGAGCGATCCTGGGAGCTTTACTATACCTTGCTCCATTGGAGGACTGTACATCGGGCAAGCATTGTGTGACCTTGGAGCCAGCATGAACTTAATGCCTCTGTCGATCTTTAAGCAACTGAATGTAGGGCAACTTGCGCCCATGACTGTGACTCTGCAACTAGCAGATAGATCTCTAGAGCATCTAAAGGGGAAGGTGAAGGATGTGCTGGTTACCATCGAAAAATTTATATTACCAGCTGACTTCATCATCTTAGATTACGAAGCCGAAAAATATGTGTCCATCATTCTGGGGCGACCATTTTTATCAACAAGTCGTGCCCAAATTTATGTGCACAAAGGAGAGATCACCTTGAGTGTAAATGGACAGAAGCTCAAGTTCACATCATCCGTGCCATGAAGTTTCTTGATGAAGAAGACCTGAATGAATTTGACGACGACCAGAATTTGAATGAGGAAGAAAAGCTTGACGATGAAAATGAATAAGAGAATGCAAGCGCATTCATTGTTGCATGTAATGCAATCATAGAAAAAACAAACAAGGAACTTGAGATGATTGTAACCTAAGAAGCAGAGCCAACAATAAATGAAGAAAGAAAAACAACGCAACCGTCCTTGAAAAAACCACCAATAATAGTGTTGAAGACCCTGCCGAATCACCTAAAGTATGCATTTTTTAGGCAGAATGAAAAGCTGTTAGTCATTATTTCCTCTGAACTTAATGAATACCAGAAGAATGCGTTGATGAGCATTTTGAGAAAACACGTGCGAGTGATTGGCTAGACACTCGCAAACATTCAAAGAATTAGCCCCGCATACTATATACACCGAATTCGTCTCGAAGAAAACCATAAGGGATTGATCGAACATCAACGCAGACTCAATCCTGCGATGAAAGAGGTTGTTAAAAAGGAGATAATCAAGTGGTTAGATGCGGGCATCATTTATCTGATAGCAGACAGCATGTGGGTCAGCCCTGTGCAGTGCGTGCCGAAGAAAGGTGGCATGACGGTAGTCCTCAATGAAAATAATGAGTTGACACCGCAAAGGACCGTCACCAGGTGGCATATTTGCATGGACTACCGCAAGCTGAATGCGGCAACAAAGAAAGATCATTTCCTTTTACCTTTCATTGACCAAATGCTAGATCGTCTACTGACTTTATGGTATGGCAATAATAGCCAAAGTAAACTCAGATAATATGATTCTACTGAATAGATTCAGGAAACAGAACCAACATACACACCTAGCACCATTATGGAGACTTTTGGACTTTTGCTTTTCGCCGCATGCCATTCGACCTCTGCAATGCGCCGAGCACGTTTCAAAGGTGCATGATGGCCATCTTTTTCGAATATCTTGAGAACTCTGTTGAAATCTTCATGGACGACTTCTCTGTCTATGGGCACACATTCGAAGTCTGTCTTGCCAATCTGGAAAAGATATTGAAAAGATGCGAGGAGACGAATCTCGTTCTTAACTGAGAAAATGCCATTTTATGGTGAAGGAAGGCATTGTGCTGGGGCACAAGGTATCTCAGGATGGGTTAGAGGTGGACAAGGCAAAAATAGAAGCAATTGAAAAACTCTTACCTCCAACAAGTGCAAAAATTGTAAGAAGTTTCTTGGGGCATGTCGGATTTTACAGAAGCTTTGTCAAGGACTTTTCGAAAATAGCACGACCGTTGAGTGCATTCATGGAGGCTGACAGAAAATTTGACTTTGACAACAATTGCCTCAACGCATTCAGGGTTTTGAAGAATGCACTGACGACCCACCCGTGTTGATCGCACCAGATTGGACACTTCTCTTTGAATTAATGTGCGATGCAAGCAGGTATGTGATGGGAGTAGTTCTGGCACAGAAGAGAAAAACAATCTTACATCCCATCACATATGTGAGTAAGACATTGAATCCTAATCAGACTAACTACACCACCACAAAAAAAGAGCTACTTGCAGTAATTTTTGTGTTGGAAAAATTTAGAGTGTATTTGCTGGGAACAAAAGTACTCATCTACACTGATCACTCGACGATAAAGTATTTAATGACAAAGAAGGATGCGAAGCCAAGGTTGATCAGATGGGTTCTCTTCCTCCAAGAATTTGACATAGAAATAATTGATCGCAAGGTTATGGAGAACCAAGGTTCGAATCACTTATCCAGATTGGAAAACCCAGAGGTTGAGTGATTGCAGTGTTCCCAGACGAGCAACTATTCCATATTGAAGAATTTCCTTGGTACGCAGACATAGTGAATTATCTAGTTTGCAAGGAATTTCCAGAGGATTATACTGACCACCAGAAGAAGATGCTCAAGTATGAATGTAGATCATTTTTTGGGAGGAGCCGAATCTATATAAGAAGGGGGAAGACCTGATTCTGCGACTATGTGTACCAAATGCTACTCAACAATGCATATTATCGCAATGTCATAATTCACCATATGGTGGGCACTTTGGACGACAGCGCACCGTAACTAAAGTATTACAGAGTGGATTTTATTGGCCAACATTGTTTAAGGATGCAGTCGACTACGTGATGAAGTGTGACCGGTGCCAACGCACAGGTAACATTTCATGGAAACAAGCAATGCCTATGAACACCATTTTGGAATTAGAGTTAATCGACGTCTGGGGTATCAATTTCATAGGACCATTCTTACCATCGAATGGTAAAAATTATATTTTGTTAGTCGTCGACTACGTGTCCAAGTGGGTAGAAGCAGTGGCATGCGCCGCAAGCGATGCGGCGGTAGTCTCTAAATTCTTGAAGAAAAACATCTTCACTCGTTTTGGCACTCCACGTGCATCAATAAGCGATGAAGGGTCCCAGTTTGTCAATTATATACAAAGAATTGCTGCGCAAATATAATATCCTCCATAAAATGGCTACCGCATACCATCCGCAGATGAATGGTCAGGCCGAAGTGTCCAACTGAGAGATCAAGCTGATACTTGAGAAGGTCGTAAGGCCTTCGCAAAAGGATTGAGAAACAAAGATCGACAATGCGTTATGGGCATACCGGACTGCATATAAGACACCCATAGGTATTTCCTCATATGCGTTGGTATTTGGTAAGGCATTTCATTTGCCATTAGAGCTGGAACACAAAGCATTATGGACGGTGAAGGAGCTAAACATTGACTTGAAGACAGCAGGAGAAGCGAGAAAACTTCAATTGGTCGAGCTGGAGGAATAGAGGATCAACGCATATGAGAACACAAAGATCTACAAGGAGCGTGCAAATCGCTGGCACGACAAACACATATGTGGCAAGAACCTCCAAGTCGGGCAGAGGGTCTTATTATTAAACTCACGACTATGGCTCTTCCCTGGGAAATTAAAGTCACATTGGTCCGGACCGTTCATAGTCAGAGAGGTATTCCCGCATGGTGCGGTTGAGTTATCTAATGATGATGGAATCAACATATTCAAAGTTAATGGGCAACAAGTGAAGGTATATCACGGAGAAGGCTGACATCACCAAGTCGACTCTATGGAACTGAGAAACTATGAATGAGAAAGAAGTGGGTGGTCCCTATGCTGTCAGACAATTGAAATTCATCAGGGACGCAAGTTTTGTGAAGTACCCGTTGGAATCATGAAATCTTCAACTTTTCTCTACTCCTCAGTATTTTCAATTCACAATCTTTATTTTTTTAAAAAAAAGAGCAATCGTACTGAAAGATTGCGGTAAAATATTTTGTTTTGTTTAACAATTATTTGACCGTCTCAATGTTTTTCTTACAACGATCGAGGCGAACGATTGCGGAAACGCTACATGATGCGTTATTTTATGAAGTGGAATTATGGATGAAATATGGTGATGGAATTGCGTTGAGCAATCAAGTTTTCTCAGTGGAATCCAAGTGTAAACCCCACTGAGTTTCCTGGTAATTCCAGGGTTGAACTAAGGGACTTGGAAAACAGTATACGGTGGTAATTTCTCGAAAGACTTGGAGGTAACCAGTAACTCAAATAGTTGTTTGGTTTTGTTGATTTCGGTAATGAAATAAATAAATGCGGCGGATTTGAGAAAAGTTTGGTTGTGTGATAGATGCACTGATTAAGCAGATGAACGGGTTGAGAAGGTCTTTAGCTAGCGTTACTTGGGAATGTATCAGACTATGCGATCATGCTACACCCATGCACAGCAAGTCATTTTCCAATGAAAATGCGGTGCTCCTAAGTCTAGGACGCATGTGTTGAATGCAAAAGTGCCTATAGAGCTTATCTCTAAGTCTCTACTCCTTTCCCATGCGATGATGCAAGATGAACAAATGCAAGGTGACCGCACACAATCATATCCTATCTCTAGGATGCATGCGATGCGTTAATAGAAAACAGTGCTTATTCCTAAGCTCTTATCTCTTGATTATGTGTTCTAATCTGCCTCTCTCGAGCCTAGATTCTAATCTGAATTTTCCAAGCCTAGATCCTGTCCTTAGACTACCCTCCCGAGTATCTCTAATGGACGAATGAAGCATACATAATACAAGATAATCGCATAGAATGAAGATCCTCAGATGTGCTATCTAAATGCTTCTCAACCCATTCAATAGATTTAGCTACTCATGCATGATAAACAGAGAGTAAACAGATATAGAGAAGAAAATTCCATTTCTATAAGTGAGTTTGAATACAAAATAACAATGGAAGGTAAAGGTAAAGAGCCTGGTAGCAATCCCTTGCTGACCGAGGCTTTTACACTGGCAATCTCTATTCGGTTCAAAAGATATTCCTGCTTCCGCAAGAGCTGGCCCTCTCTCTGATCTTGAAGCTTCCGGTGCTCTCCCAAGCTTATCGGAACCTTCTCTTGCTTCCACCTTAAAACAAAAGAAAATCTAAGAACAAGGCTAAACTATCTAAGGAAAACTTCTCTAACTCTTTGAACTCCTTTTCTGAAGGTTGCCTTCGGTATTTATAGAGCTTCTGGGGTGAAAGGTGGCTTCCCTTTTATGATTGCACATATGGGATGGATTTAATTCTCTGACTGATGCGCCGAATATTTGTCATTGAAAAGCTGAGTGTACTTATTATCGTTAGCGGATGTCAACTTATTCGGATTCGACCGTCATCAGTTTTCTGTCCCATCGTGATTAATTATGCCTTTCACCCAGATGCGCCCACCAAGTTATGTCGGCTCTATGTGGCAATCCTTCTTGAGCAGATGTTTGCGAACACAAATCACCGCAAAGCCTTGTAATAATACAGCGCTCGTCTATTGATTTCTTGTGATCGCTCTTTCCGCCTTGTGTCAACGCATATTCTACATAAAAATAAAAAAATCAACTGTTTCTATGCGATGAATGCATGCGACTGCAATGTTATAAACTTAATGCTTTTTGGACGCAATCTAACATATTTCATCAACGCAAACCCTCATTGTTCAATGACTTAGCAATGTAAAAACGTCATTTCTGTCTGTTATCACACCCCCTAAATTAAAACAAAGCTTGTCCTCAAGCATAGGCTAAGATTTCCTTTAGTAAGTCAACCGCAATTATCTTTTCCTAGATTTCTCAAGGATACTTCATTCAAATCCTATACACCAAAATTTCCTTAAGTCTTATTCAAGTCTCCTCTAAAAATATTTCTAAGACCTAGGGATCGCAAGTTTGACCTTCAAAAGAACTTTACTAAATTCCAGAATATCGCATGATTTATTTCAAAAAGAAAACTTTTCCACTGGGGTGTCAATTGATTTTTATCCTTGCATATTTCTTGACATTATTATTTTTTTTTTACCTTGCGTTGATTCAAGTGCCTGGCCTTCCTTTTGGCTTGCCCCCACCTATGTCATGCGGACATTCAGCTACGCGTAATGCGCTCTTTCTCATACTAAACTCATGCCTACTTGGCAACGGAGTTGCGGTCATTTAATTAGGCATTGATCTTGGTGACTTACTTTCATTTTCGCTTGCCCCCACGTGTGTCATGCGGACATCCAACTACGAGTAACTGCCTTTCACAACTTAACACTTATCAACATGGGTTTCCCATTGGGTTGATAGCAGAGTTGTTATTCTCAACATTTTCCCCTTTTCTTCTTCTTTATTTTTTTTCAAAATAGCAAGGTCGAAAATAAATACCTCACCCCCAAATTTAAAATGTGGCAATGTCCTCATTGCCAAAAGATTGAAAGAAGTCATGCGATGTTCTGGAATCTAGTAAAGTTCTTTTGAAGGTTAAACTTGCAGTCCCTAGGCCCTAGAAATACTTTAAGAAGAGACTTGAATAAGACTTAAGAAAATTTTGGTGTATAGGATTTGAATAAAGTATCCTTGAGAAATCCAGGAAAAGAAATTGCGGTCGACTTTCTAGAGGAAATCTTTAGCTTATGCTTGAGGACAAGCATTGTTTAAATTTGCGGGTATGATAACAGGTAGAAATGCACGTTATTACAGTGCTAAGTTATTAAACAATGAAGGTTTGCGTTGATAAAATATATAAGAATGCGTCCAAAAAGCATTAAGTTTGTAACATTGCGGTTGCATGCGTCTTTTGCATAAAAACAGTTAACTTTTGTATTTTTATGCAGAATATATGCATTGATGCAAGGCGGAAAGCACAATCACAAGAAATCAATGGTTGAGCGCAACATTGCCGCAAGGCTTTGCAATGATTTATACTCGCAAACATCTGCTCAAGAAGGATTGTTGCATAGAGCCAGCAACACTTGGTGGGCACATCTGGGTGAAAAACATAATTAATCACGATGGGACAAAAAGCTGATGACGATCAAATCCGAATAAAGTTGACAAGCCGCTAACAATAATAGGTAAACTCAACTTTTCGATGACAAATATTTGGCGTATCAGTTAGAAAATTAAAGTCATCCCATCTATGCAATCATAAGAGAAAAGCCGCCTTTCACCCCGAAGCTCTATAAATACCGAAGGCAACCTTCAGAAAAGGGGTTCAACTAGTTGAGCAAGTTTGGATATTTAGAGAATTTTCCCTTAGAATATCCTTGTTCTTAGTTTTCCATTATTTTAAGGCGGAGCGAGAGAGAAGAGAAAAGATGCCGGAAGATCGTTCAGGGCAACTCGATAGAGAACCCGGAGGCATGGAAAAACAAAAAGCGGGCCAACTCTCGCGAGAGCGAGACTATCTTTTGAACAGAGTAGAAAAGACAGTATAAAAGCCTTGGGAAGCAAGAGATTGCTACCAGGCTTGTTATTCTCTTCTTGCATTGTTATTATGTATTTCAACACTATATCTATACAATGGAATTTCTTTATCTACGTCTGTTCACTCTCTTAGCACGCATGAGTAGCTAAATTTATCGAGTGGGTTGAGAAGAACTAAGCTAACATGACCTAGAATCTTCATCGCATGCGATTATCTTGTTTTATGTTATGCCCAACACCCTTTTAGAGCTACTCGAGAGAGAGTCTAAAGAAAGAACCTAAAGACGAGAGAGAGCTAGGTTAGAATCTAGACTCGAGAGAGCAAGATTAGATCTGCATAAGCAAGAGATAGAGGCTTAGAGATAAGCTCTGTTTGCAAACCTGCATCGCATGCACCCTAGAGATAGGTATGATATTATGCGGTCGCCTTATTTGTGTGTGTGTCATTTTGTCATTGCATAGATAAGAATAAAGGCATATGTATAGGTCCTATAGACTCATCGCATATATCGCATGCGTTCTAGTATTAGAAGCCATAGCATCTGCGTCCAAAGGCATCTGCGTCCAAAGATGGTTTGCTATTGTATATGTGTTGCATGATCGCATGACATGAATGCATCCTAGGAAGTGTTAGACGAACCCCTTCTCAACCCGTTCACCACATACTCATCGCTCTTTTGTATTATCAACTCTTTTCGAAACTCCGTTGCATTTGTTTATTTTATTATTGCAAACAACAAACAAAAACACTTATTTGATTTACCGGTTACCGCAAAGTCTTTTGGAAAATTACCACCGTATACTGTTTTCCCAAGTCCTTGAGTTCGACCTTGGACTTACCAGAAAACTCAGTGGGGTTTATACTTGGATTCCACTGAGAAAACTTGCTGCTCAACGCAATTGCATCACCGCATTTCATTCCATATTTTCACCTCATAAAATAATGCATCAATGGGTTCCGTATGCATCTGTCGTTGGCAGTTTGATGTATGCGATGCTCTGAAATAGGCCAGACATTTGCTATGCTGTAGGAATAGTCAATAGGTATTAGTCTAACCCAGGCCAGGGTCACTGGACCGCAGTTAAGAACATCCTCAAGTATCTTTGGAGAACGAGGGACTACATGCTCATGTATGGGTCTAGGGATTTGATAACGGGAAAAATGCACGTTATTACAGTGCTAAGTTATTAAACAATGAAGGTTTGCATTGATAAAACATGATAGATTGCGTCCAAAAAGCATTAAGTTCATAACATTGCGGTCGCACGCGTTCATCGCATAAGAACAGGTAACTTTTGTATTTTTATGCAGAATATGCGTTGACGCAAGGCGAAAAGCGCAATTACAAGAAATCAACGGACGAGCACAGCGTTACCGCTAGGCTTTGCGGTGATTTATGCTCATAAAAATCTGCTCATAAAGGATTGCCGCATAGAGCCAGCACAATTTGGTGCGTGCATTTGGGTAAACAGCATAATTAATCACGATGGGACGGAAAGCTGATGACGATCGAATCCGATTTAAGTTGACAAGCCTTTAACGATTACAAGTACACTCAGCTTTTCCGAGACAAATATTCGGCACATCAGTCAGAGAATTAAAGCCATCTCATCTATGCAGTCATAAGAGAGAAGCCGCCTTTCACCCCGGAGCTCTATAAATACCGAAGGCAACCTTCAGAAAAGGGGTTCAGAAAGTTCGGATACTTAGATAATTTTCTCCATAGTTAGAATAGCCTTGTTCTTAGATTTTCTTTTATTTTAAGGCGGAAGCGAGAGAAGCAAGATTGTGCCAACAGATCGTTCTGGTGAACTTGGGAGAGTGCCGGAAGCTTCAAGATCAGAGAGAGGGCTAGCTCCTACTTAAGTAGGAATATCTTTTGAACCGAATAGAGTTGATAGTGTAAAAGCCTTGGGAAGCAAGGGATTGCTACCAGGCTTTCTATCCTTATCTTCCATTGTTCTTTTGTACTCAAACTCATCTATAGAAATGGAATTTACTTCTCTATATCTGTTCACTCTCTGTTTATTATGCATGAGTAGCTAAATCTGTCGAATGGGTTGAGAAGCACTTAGCTAGCGTAACTGGGTATCTTCATTCTATGCGATTATCTTGTATTATGTATGCTTCATTCATCCATTAGAGATACTCAGGAGGGTAGTCTAAGGACAAGACCTAGGCTTGAAAAAGTCAAGTTAGAATCTAGGCTCGGGAGAGTCAGATTAGAACGCATAATCAAGAGATAGAAGTTTAGGAATAAGCACTGTTTGCTATTAACGCATCGTATGCATCCTAGAGATAGGATATGATTGTGTGCTGTCAACTTGTCTTTGTGTGCATCTTGCATCATCGCATAGGAAAAGAGTAGAGACTTAGGAATAAGCTCTATAGACACTTTTGCATTCAACACACGTGTCTTATACTTAGGAGCATCGCATTTGCATTGGAAAATGATTTGTTGTTGCATGAGTGTGGCATGATCGCATAGTCTGACGCATTCCCAGGTAACGCTAGTTAAGGAACTTCTCAACCCATTCCTCCACATATCAGTGCATCTCTCACATAATCAAACTTTTCTCAAATCCGCCGCATTTATTTATTTTATTACTGTAACCAACAACACCAAATAACTATTTGAGTTACCGGTTATCGCAAAGTCCTCCTGAAATTTACCACCGCATACCGTTTTTCCAAGTCCCTGAGTTCGACCCTGGACTTACAAGGAAATGCATCAGGATTTGATCCTTACTGGATACACGGATTCTAACTTTCAGACTGATAAGGACTCTCAGAAGTCCACTTCAGGGTCAATTTTTCCTCTTAACAGAGGAGTTGTAGCGTGTCGGAGCACCAAGCAGGGGTGCATCGCTGACTCCACGATGGAGACCGAGTACGTAGCAGCTTGTGAAGCTGCTAAGAAGGTCGTCTGGCTCAGGAAGTTCTTGAAAAAGTTGAAAGTTGTTCCAGATATGTCTAGGCCCATCACCCTCTATTGTGACAATAGTGGTGCTGTGGCGAACTCCAAGGAGCCCAGAAGTCACAGGCGCGACAAACACATGGAGCGGAAGCATCATTTGATCTGCGAGATAGTGCATCAAGGAGATGTGATCGTCACGAAGATAGCCTCGGTGCACAACATTGCAGACCCATATACGAAGGCTCTCACAGATACAGTTTTTTGCGGTCATCTTTAGAGCATGGGTCTACGGGACTGCCTGCGGCTGAACTAGGGAAAGTGGGAGATTTTATTGTACTGGGTTTTTATGCCCTAGTTTATTGTTTTGTACTTGTTTTTGTACACCCCACTTCGGTTTAGGACATGTGGGAGATTTTTGGGGTTGATGCCTTAAAGTCTCGTGTCTTGTAGTTTGTAAACAGTTTGTATGAACGCTTGTGATGTATAATATATGATATTTACTTCACTTCTTGACTTTGCACATTTGGATGTTTTATTTGCTTTACCACAAACCAATAAACTTAAAATCCCAGGTTGTTTAAGCATGTATGTGTTGACATAAAAGTGGATCATGTCTTAAGTAATAACCAAAATGGTCTGTAGTATATGGATATAGGAGGGAAACCTTATCTTGGTAACGCTACGAATGCAGGCCGCTTTATGGAATAGTTACAAGTGTTGTGACTTATCACAGATGGTCTGATCCTGATAATTCATGTAAGGGACATACGAACGGAGGCATCCTATGCAAAGAGTTTGTATAAGACCTGACCACGAAGTGGTAATGTCTCATCATATAACCCCATTCATGACAAAGACTTCACTTCACTAGGATGAACATAGGTAACTGATAACTTGTAGAAATACAAGTTATTTATATCATCTTACTTAGAATATGTGGCAATAGGAAGGAAGAGTTGCATCAAACATATTAAAATTGGCTTAGAAACGCAAAAATTGTAAAAGTATCGGAAACACACCCACTGACCGCATTGCAATGGCAAAAGGATGCCTAAATCTTTGTTTTACAGGTAACAGGTATCACCGCATAAAACGATTTCTCGTGGACAAAAAGACCAATGCATCTTGGGGATTTTGTATCACCGCATGCAACGATTGCTCGTGGACAAGCAGAGCAACACATTCTCGGGGATTTCTGAAATTGTATAGCTTTTCTGATGTACGACCAGACAAACAGAATGTGGAGCAGCGCGGACATTCCGACCAAGCCTCGATAGGAAAAAGTAACGTTTCAGAGTGGGACCAATGATGTAGGAGGTGCGAAGGTCTATAAATTGCAACATCAACACTCAGCACAAAAGAGGAGGACATAGAGAAGAAATCACACGGAAAAAGAGACACTCTTCCCTTAAGAACTCTCCTGAGAAGGAAGTTCTCCACCTCATTCCTCCATCACGCTGGCAACCAAAATAGCTCCGATCGGGATCCATGCCAAGACATTGACATGCTACTCTCATTTATTCTTACTTTCCGTTCATTGATTGTTGTTCATTTCTTGTCTTTCATTCATATCTCTGTAACAAATGCTTATTCTTTACCAGTTAATATCATTATCATCTTCATCTTCATCTCTTTGTTCACCTTAACGCATTCATCTTCCATTTCTCTCACCATGAGTAACTAAACCTCCAGGGTGGGGGGGAAGGATAGAGTGAGTGAGTCAATCCATGTTGAAGAAGTCGGCTAAGTTTAGTTAACGCATGCTCATAGTATCTTCACCTGTGAGAGTAGAAGTGAAGATGCTAATCCACCTCTCCAAAGAAGGTTGATAGAATGTGTTAACTAAAGCAATAAGTATTTCCAGAGATGGAAACAACCTTGCGTTCACTAACGTTCATCCCTGATCATCATAGAGATATGGTGACACAGGCGATCACCAAGAGGTGTAAGCCAAGGGAAGACGGAACCTTAGTTGCATTCTCAATAGGATTGACAAACTTGCAATGTTCTTTCCCCAAACTCGTTCTCACTCTAATTCGATTCACAAGACTAGCCATCGCATTCCCTCACACTCACTTTCCACAACTTCAAATTTATTTACCTACTTATAGATAACGGGCAGAAATGCACATTATCAAAGTACTAAGTTCTTAAACAATGTTAGATTGCGTTGATGAAATATGTTAAATTGCTTCCATTAAGCATAAATTCTATAATATTACGGTCGCATGCGTCCAACGCATTAGAGCAGTTGATCTTTACATTTTTGTGCAGAATATGCGTTAATGCAATGTAGAGATTGCGATCATAGGAATATATTGGTCAAGCACAACTTCACCGCAAGATTTTGCGTTGATCATGCTTGCAAACATTCGCCCAAGAAGAATCACCGCAACTTGGTCAGCGCAACATGGTGGGCGCATCCAGGTGAAAGGATAATTAAGAGTAATGGGACAGAAAGCTGACAGCAGTCGGATCCAAATTAAGTTGACAGTCGATAACGGTCACGAAGTACATTCAGCTTTATCGGTGACAATTATGCGGCGCATCAGTCAGGAATTAAAGCCGTCCCATCTGTACAACCGAGAGAGAGAAACCGCCTTTCACCATGGAAACTCTATAAATACTAAGTGCATTCTTCAAAGAAGTGGTTAAGCAGTCGATTACTTCATCACTTTACAAGTTCACGCCTCTATCCATAGTTTTCTTTCATTTTGAGGCGGGCGCGAGGAAGAAGATGTGCCGGTAGATCGTTCCGGTAAGCTTGGGAAAGCACCAAAAGCTTCAAGACAGAGAGAGGGTCGACGCCTACGAAAGCGGGAACATTTGTAGATCAGAATAGAGATTCAGTGTAAAAAGCCTCTATCAGCAAGGAATTGCAACCAGGCTCTCTACCTTTACTCTCCATTGTCATTTTGTACTCACCTCATTTATAAGAATGGAATTTCTTTCTCTATATCTGTGCACTTTCTGTCATTTATGCATGAGTAGCTAAATTAGTTGAATGGGTTGAGAAGTAATTAGCTAGCATAACGAGGGAATCTTCATTCTTTACGATTATCTTGTTTATGTATGCTTCATTCGTCTATTAGAGATACTCGAGAAGGTAGTCTAAAGACAGGATCTAGACTTGGGAAGGTCAGGTCAGAATCAAGGTTTGGAAGAACCAAATTAGAACGCATAAGTGAAAGATAGGCACTTAGAAATGAGCACTACTTATTATTAACGCATCACATGCATCTTAGCAATAAGATATGATTGTATGCAGTCACCTTGCTTTCATGCATTTTGCATCAACGCATAGGACAAGAGTAGAGACTTAGTGATAAGCTCTATGGACATTTTGCATTCAACTCATGCGTCCTAGACTTAGGAGCATCGTATTTACATTGGGAAATGACTTGCTGTGCATGGTTGTAACATGATCGCAAAGTTTAACGCATTCCCGAGTAATGCTAGCTCAAGATCTTCTCATCCCGTTCATCGCATACTCATTGCATCTATCAACGCAACTATCTTTCTCAAATCCGCCACCTTTATTTACTTCTTTTTCATCAATGTAACGGTGCGTAATTCTCTGAATCCGGTACCAACGGGTAACAATACACCCACACTTTATTTATTTACTTGGTTACCACAAAGTTTTCAAAAACATTACCAACGCAACTATTTTCATAAGTCCCTATATTCGACTCTGGTCTTACCAGGAAACTCAAAGGAATTTACACTTGAATTTCGCTGGGGAAACTTGAGTGCACAATGCAATCCATCAACGCATATCATCCATATTTCCATTCATAAAATAATGCATCAAGTTTTTGGCGCCGTTGTCGGAGACTTCGGCAAAATAGTTGTTAATGATAATTTTTGTGATTTCTTTGCAGAACCCTCAATCTCTGGCAAACTACAACTCGGAGATTGAGAGAACATTTCTAAGGAGACTACAAGACCGCCAACAGCAATCACAATCTGATAAAGAAGAGATGGCAGAGCAGCCTGGAGGTGGAGCACCAAATGATAATAATGTCATGGCGAATCCGATTCTGTTGGCAAACGATCGCAATAGGCCCATTAGGGACTATGCATCGCCAAACCTCTACGATTTCTCTCCGGGAATCATGAGGCCTGCCCTTGACAGAAGCAGATTCGAGATGAAACCGGTGATGCTGCAGATGATCTAGACTGTAGATCAATTCGGAGGAAGGTGTGGTGAGGACCCGCACGCCCACCTCTAAGGTTTTATTGCAATCTGCAATACTTTTGTGTTCCCGAACATCTCTGCTAAAGAAGTTTGACTAACATTGTTCCCATTTTCTCTCTGTAATTAGGCTAGGAAATGGGCTTATTCGCTCGAACCAGGAGAGATTACTTCTTGGGAGCAAGTAGTGGAGAAATTCATGAAAAAGTATTTTCCACCTACCGAGAACGCAAGACGAAGAAAGCTTATTACTAATTTTGAACAAGATATGGACGAGTCACTCAGCGATGCTTGGGCGAGGTTTAAAATTTTGGTCCAGGATTGTCCACGTAATGGGCTACCAAACTGTCTTCAAATGGAAATTTTCTATCACGGATTGAATCCTACTTCGTAGACCGCTGCCAATACAGCAGCCGTTGGTGCTCTGCTTGACAAAACTTATGATGAGGCGAAGAATATTTTGGACCAAATCTCCAAGAACCATGAAGACTAGAGGGAGAGTGACCAAAGATTGAGACTCAAAGATTTCGACACAAACAACGGTGCCATTGTTTCATTACAAAACCAAATGACTGCAATGATGAATTTGATTCAAGGAATGGTGATCAGCAGTCCAACACCGCAAGGTGGGCAAATTAATGCAATAAGTCAAAACATCGCAAGGTGTGTGACTTGCGGTGATGGGCATGCAATGGAAGATTGCCCGCAAAATCCGCAGTCTATATATTTTGTAAATAATAATCCCTTTTCAAACACTTACAACCCCGGGTGGAGAAACCACCCCAATTTTTTCTGAAAGAATCAACAACAAAATTTTCAATCTGTGGCGCAAAAAGAAGGGCCACCAGGATTCTTCCAATGCAACAAAGGTCAACAGAACAACTAAGCAAGTAGCTCACAACAACCAATGCAATCTTCTTCTCTAAAGAGCCTGTTGAAGAAATATATAGAGAAAAACAACACAGTGCTTCAAAGTCAGGCTACGTCCATCCGTAACCTCGAATTACAAATGGGCCAGATTGTGAGTGAGCTGAAAAGTAGACCGCAAGGGGCAATGCCAAGTTCTACCGAACTTCCACGCAACCCAGAGGGATCAGGTAAAGAGCAATGTCAAGTTGTGACATTGCGCAGTGGAAAGACTGTGGAGGGAGAAAAGAAGGATCAGGGTAGAACAACTTCCTTCACGACTGAGCCCGAGATTGCGATAACACAAGAAGAAGAAAGAGAGAATGAAATAGTGGAACCTGAGGTTTCGTCGACCTCAAAATCAAATGAAATGGGAACCGTGAAAGTCCAGTTACCACATTTCCCTCAAAGGCTAAGAAAGAAGAAAAACGAAGAGGTAAAGTACCAACGCTTCTTATCTATGTTAAAGCAATTACATGTTAACATTCCTTTCAGTGAAGCGATTGAGGAAATGCTTGCCTATGCCAAGTTTCTGAAGGACATGGTAACTAAGAAAAGATGCACTGGAAAATTTGCCACAATGGCATTAATGCAAAGTTCCAAATCCATTATCCACCAAAGATGAACGATCCTAGGAGTTTTACTATTTCTTACTCCATAAGAGGACTCTATATTGAGCAAGCCTTGTGTGACTTGGGGGCCAGCATAAATTTGATGCCGCTGTCAATTTTTAGACAATTAAATGTGGGACAACTCATGCTCACATCAGTGACTATCCAATTGGCTGATAGGTCTCTGGTTCATCCAGAAGGTAAGGTGAAGGATGTGTTGATCATGATTGATAAATTTATTTTGCCAGCTGACTTCATCATCCTAGACTATGAGGCCGACAAAGATGTGCCCATCATTTTGGGGCGACCTTTCCTATCAACGAGTCATGCTCAAATTGATGTGCACAAGGGAGAAATCACTTTGAGCATAAACGGATAGAAGCTCAAATTTAACATAATTCATGCCATGAAATTATCAGATGAGGAAGACCTATAAAATTCTGACGATGACTTGAATTTGATTGAAGAAAAAAAGTCAGATGAAGAGTGTGAAGAAGAGGATGCCAACACATCCGTAGCTGCCTGCAATGCGATCCTAGCAAAAAAAAAACAAAGAAGAAGAAATGATCACAATGCAAGAAGAAGAGCCGAAAGAAGAAAGAAAAACAACACAACCTTCCCTCGTGTAACCATCAACACTTGAACTGAAGACCCTACCAACACATTTGAAGTACGCATTTCTGGGGTAGAATGAGAAGCTGCCAGTGATAATTTCCTCTGCGCTCAACGAAGATCAAGAGAATGCATTGATGAGCATTCTCAAGAAACATGTGCGAGCAATTGGCTGAACGCTCGCTGACATCAGAAGAATTAGCCCCGTATACTGCATGCACCACATTCGTCTTAAGGACGACCACAAAGCAACTATTGAAAATCATTGCAGACTTAACCCCGCAATGAAGGAGGTCGTCAAGAAGAAGATTATCAAATGGCTGGATACGGGCATTATCTATAGATAGCATGTGGGTCAGCCCCGTGCAATGTGTGCCGAAGAAGGGCGAAATGACGGTAGTCCCAAAAGAGAACAATGAATTAATACCGCAAAGAACCATCACTAGATGGCGCATATGTATGGATTACGGCAAATTAAATGCGGCCACAAAGAAAGATCACTTCCCTCTACCATTCATTGATCAAATGCTAGACAGACTAGCTGGGAATGATTTTTACTACTTCTTGGATGGGTATGCCGGATATAATCAAATCATGATAGCTCTTGAAGATCAAGACAAGACCACATTCACCTGCCCATACATTCGCTTTTCGCCGCATGCCGTTTGGCCTCTGCAATGCGTCGAGCACGTTCCAGAGGTGCATGATGGCAACCTTTTCAGATTTTCATAAGGACTCAATGGAAATATGTATGAATGACTTCTCCGTTTATGGGAACACTTATGAAGTCTTCCTGGCCAATTTCAAGAAAATTCTGAAAAGATGTGAAGAGACGAACCTGGTGCTCAACTGGGAAAAATGTCACTTCATGGTGAAAAAGGGTATAATGTTGGGACACAAGGTCTCCCGAGAAGTGTTGGAGGTGGACAAAGCATACCATCATATCTTTGCGGTGGCATTACATCCGCCGCAAAGCAACAAGTTTTTGGCACCGCTGCCGGGGATTGGCAACTTTAGTGCTGATATTTTTGTGATATTGTGCAGGACAGATTTTTTTAGTACAGCGTGCTTAAGTGAAGAGCAACTGACGGTGCATGGGTACTGGAATAGATTCAGAATTCAATGCCCACCCAGAAATTGAAAGAACCTTTCGCAGGAGAGCACACCAAAATCGTAATAGGCATCGCAGAGATATGGCGAACAACAACAATGAAAGGCTCGAAGTAAATCAAGGAATGAATCGGCCGCCGGAAGACCTAGTCTTCCTGGCTGTTCATCGTAATATTCCTATGAGGAACTATGCGGCAACCAATTTCTATGATTTTTCGCCGGGTATCGAAAGGCCAATAGTGGAAGAAAATGCCAGGTTCGAAATTAAACTTATTATGCTCCAGATGATACAAAATGCGGGCCAATTTGGAGGCTTGCAAGAAGAAGACCCGCATGCACACCTCACCAGTTTTGTCGAGATGTGCAATACATTCTCCATTACTGGCATGACACCAAAAGGCATCAAACTCTATCTATTTCCTTATACACTCAGAGATGAAGCTAAGAAGTGGGCTCATTCTTTAAACCAAATGAGATTAACTCCTGGGATCAGTCGGTAGAAAGATTCATAAAGAAGTTCTTCCCTCTCGCCGTTAATGCAAGAAGATGACGGGAAGCATTAAATTTCGAACAAGCTAAAAATGAAACTCTGAGCATCGCATAGGTGCGCTTTTGACGTTTAGTAAAGAACTGCCCACATATTGGGATTCCAGATTGCGTCCTTATAGAAACTTTCTATAATGGACTGGATAGAGCGACACAAGCAGTCTTAGATGCCTCAGCAGCATGAGGGTTTATGGATAAAACTTATACTAAAGCAAAAGTTATCATAGATCGCATATCACGAAATACGGATGACTGGGTTGATGACGGATACGGAGGCAGGGGCACAGAACGAACTAAAATAGACAAAGCCACTATACTAGTGGATACAATGACCACGTTAGCCACCCAGATGGCCGCAATTACCTCGCTCCTACAAACCATGGCCATAAATCAAGGAGCTCTCTCTTAGAATGCAGAGCAAGCCAATGCGTTGATGCAAGTGGCAGTAGTAAGCTATATTCAATGTGGAAAGGCCCATTCAATGGAAGCCTGCCCGTCTTACCAACAGTCCGTATACTCAATCCAAAATAACCCCTTCAGCAACACATACAACAACTGTTAGAGGAATCATCCCAACCTCAGTTGGGGAGGAGAAACTGACCAGGGAGGCCAGAGGAATCTTCAGACCAATTATTCCAGGAATAGAGGAAATTCCCCAGGTTTTCATCACCAAGGTCAAAGTCAAAATAATTATCAGAACAGACAACCTCACAACCAACCTTCTTCATCCAACACTGAACCAAATTCATTGTACTTAAAATCACTGCTTAAGGATTACATACAGAAGAATGATGAGCTCATGCAATCGCAAGCATCTTCCATTATGAATTTGGAGGTATAGGTTAGGTAACTTACAACCGAATTGAAAAGTAGAACACCTGGTACACTGGCCAGCAACTCAGAAGCACCTAGACCTAGTGGAAAAGAATAATGTCAAGTGGTGACATTGGGCAGGCAAGTCTGATTGCCTGTGGGGATGCATTTGCGGTAACATTGAAAATCTTTTTTTTTAAGCTGCATCCATATAAACTATCTTTACTGCTTTATTACTATCTTTACTACTTTGGTAAATTAGTTTCCCTTTCACTTTATTTGCGTTGACTATATTGAATTAAATGAATGATTTGTGTAAACATCACAATGACTTATCATTATGGTTTTGGGATAAGCATTGCGATGACAGTTATACAATGCGATGATGGGCATGCATTGCATTTATGGGTAGGCATTGTGATAATAGGTATGCATTGCACCCATCTTCCGTTTAATTAAAAAAATTAAAATAAAATTTGCGAAGAAGGTAAACGTACGAACGTTTAAACTCTCGAGGTCCATTATTGCAGCAGACGAAAGGATGTCTTTGTCTGCTAGGTCATAATGGAGAGGGGTGCGGTAGGCTTTTTGGATTACCAAGGCCTGCCGAGCGCACTATCAAATGCGTTGGGCCTTTCAAGGCCCAACCTATGTTATTCCACCCCTCAGCCTCTTCAAGAGTACTTCCGCATTTTTTTCACCCAACCTCCCCAAAACCCTCTGCACACTCAAATCCTACCGTCTATTCTTCCTTACCCAAAAAAATCACCACTCTCTTTTTCTCCCTTCACCTGAACCCATGGTCAGGCAATCGTTGATTCTTCTACCCTACCATCATCACCATCCAAAGCCCCAGTCTCCGTGCGAGAGGCGGCCTTTCTTGCCACTAGTCGCCATCTCGCCGCCTAGCCCAAACCAGTCCCCAGAATCACCAGAAAACCCAGGCAAAAAACTTCAGATGCATCTATGTCTCAACCGCCGAAAGTGGCCGAGCACGGAGAGTGCCCCTGCCACCGGTTCTGAGGTGACGCTCCCATTACCTCCAACGGGTTCTGAGGTGACGCTCCCACTACAGAGAAAGGATGACGAAGAGATATTTGGGAGCATCATATGTTATTTGGAGAAGGACGGGGGTTGCCGGAATCAGGAGTGGTGAACCAGCCCCTGCCGTCGGAGGAGGAGATGGTTTCGGCATCGCGGAGGATGGCCTCACAATCTTATATCATAAGGAGAATGCCCCGACAGACTCCAATGAGGGGCATATTAGGGGTGTCGTGGAGGTCTTGGAGGTGTAGAGATAGGCGGAGCAGCCCGAGAAGGAGGCGCAGAGAGGAGGCGATGATCAAAGGGCAGAGAAAGATGAAGTTGCCCGGAAAGAAAAAAAGGAGAAGAGGAGAAGCGAGAGAAGGCAGCACAGGCGGGAAGAGAGCGCCTGAGAAAAGAAGAAGAACGGAGGCAAAGGGCAGAAAGCCCGAATTTCGAAGAGAGTCCACCACCGCAAGGGTGGAAGGGTGGATGTCAGCACACTTTGAACCATCATCGCAACAACTAACCCCCACGGCCGCATCCAAGATTAGTTGCAACGAAGGCTCAACTCCGCGGTTCAGACGACAAAGAAGATCTTGACATCTCCCCACTTATGCGGCGTCGCAAGGGGAATGCGCCCCAAGGGTCCACAAAAGACCCAACAATAAATGAGTGCATAGAGGAGAGAGAGGAACGAAGGAGGAAACTGAAGAAGAAGGAAGAAAATATGGCAAAGGCACGCCAAATCATCGCCTCAGCCAATTTGGCTAAACGGCTACATGACGATGTGGGTCGCCTTGCCAACGCAAGGGCAGAAGAGGAAGAGAAGAGAAGGCTCGAGGATGAGCAGCGCAATGCGCTTTCCTCTGAGCAGTTTGAAAAAGAAATGCAAAAAGAGGAGGAAGCAGAAAGGAAAGAGAAGGAGAAAAAGAAGTTGCACCGCAAAGCCAAACTTCAGCACAACATAGAGCTAAAAGGAAAAGAGAAAGAAGAATGGGAAAGGGAAAAGAAAGAGCAAGGCAAGGAGTGGGAATGCATTCAATGACAAAAATCCTGCCTTGCGTTCGCTCAAGAAAAAAAAAAAGAGAAGGTGGAAGGTAGTGGGTCTTCGTCGGCCAAGAGGCGCCCAAAGATCTGGAAAGAAAATGATGATTTATTGAGTGAAATGGGTTTCCTCCCTACACTGGCCCCACTACCAGATCTTGTCATCAGTATCATAGTGGAGCATGGATGGGAAATTTTCTGCCAATGCCCATCCATAGTCATCCAACGGTAGTGCGGGCCTTTTACCATGGCCGGCTCCATGACACCGAAGATGCAGTGGTCGTTGATGGGAGGGTAGTGCCTTTTAGTGCCAAGGACATCAATCAGCTCTATCAATTGAAGAATTTCCCAGAAGCACTGGGTAACAAAATAATTGATAATCCTTCTAAGGAACACATGGAAGACGCATCGAGAATATTGGCGTAAATGGGCACCAATTGGACAGTGTCCTTGACTAGCATTAAGACCCTTGCTTCCAACCGTCTGTTGCCAAAAGCACGACTTTGGGTCTATTTGGTGAAGAGACGGCTCATCCCAACCTTTCATGATAAGATAATTTCAAGGGATAGAGTCATGATCGAATATTGCATTGGGCGCGGCATTTCGATCGACGTGGGCAGACTTCTTGCGAGGCAAATTTGAGGTTATGTAGGCCGCATCAGGGGCCAATACTTCATTCCATGGACTATCTCCAGCCTATGCCTATCTGTGGAGTTGGCATTGAAGAAGACCATGGCCTCATCAGCACAAAAATCCTGAGAGTCCTTCTCAAGGATTCGCCACATTACCCTGAGCCTCCACCAAAGCGGCCCCTTATCGATCTGAATGCGCCGCAACCACCTAGATCCAAGAGATGGTGACACAATGACAAAGGAAAAGAAATAATCCAAGGCAGTGCATCGCATCAACGAACAAATTTACCCTTGGAGGATCCTTGCCCTTAGTCACCGGACCACCAAGTCCAACCACTGAGCCCCTTTCCTCTCTTCTCGATCATTTTACAAACCTCCTCCTTGCTCCTGACTCCAACCCTCCATCCCCAGCAGCATCCATTAGCCATCCATCTCCACCCCATCTTTCCCCTCGAACATCATCATATGTTAATGACCCACACAGTTTAGTAGCAGGCCCATCCGCTCAGCCCTAAACCGATGCAGGTGAGTCATCGACGACACCACCCCCCACCGCATCCATCATTGCTGCACTAGAGGATATGTGGGGCTTTTTATCCCACGAACTCTCCTTATTCCGCCAAACCCTGATGGAGTTGCGAGAAAGCAATGCAGAGCTGCACCAGGCGATGATCAACATTCAACACAATATCTTTACTCTTTGCCTGAATTAGAGGCAGTTGGCTGAATGCAACCACGAGTACTTCAACTTCTTAACCGCATACTTACATGGTCCCGTGGTTTCACAACATCTGCAATAGCCTCTTTTCTTTCAAGAAGCGCCGCTTGGAGCTCCTCCGCAACATCATCCCCATAATGAGCCCCCACTGTAAGTTTAAATTTGAGGGTGTACCACCTTCTTCCCTACCTTTGTATTTTCTTGCTTCAATTATTTTTTTGAAATTATTGTGTTTACAATCATTACAATTTTTTTGTACTTAGTCAATTTGTATATATTGAATGACTTATCTTTCCTTATTTCTTGGCCTCTTTATTTATGTCATCCTTTGTCAATTTGATGCGGTATTTCCTTTTTTTCTTTTGTGTTGTTTATTTACGCCACTATGATCAGTATTATGCATAGCCTTAACACAATTTCTTTATATATCGCATTTTCTGCCTAACACTTAAACAATTCTTCACAATAGTTTCAACTTTACCTTCTCTAGCACAAGACTCTGCTCAAACCTTCTTTTCAAACTTTTGACTAAGTGTTTTGTCTTTTCTATCCAAAACAACACAATGAGGACCTTACGACCCTCTAAATTTGGGGGTGGAAAGGGTCTGAGCAGATGCGATCAAGCAGAAGTGTTCATCTTCAAGAAATGCATTCATACACAAAAAAAAAAACTTCGTTGTCAGCGCAAGGGAAAATCCAACCTCATAAGAGTTAAGTCGTGAAAGGAACCTGCGCGTAGTTGGATGTTCGCATGACACCTGTGGGAGCAAGCCAAAACGAAGGTAGGTTACCATGATCGACGCAATATAAAAAAAATAAAAAAGAGAGTGAAAACAAATAGACAACTCCACTGACCAGCTAAAGAAAAAACTTGGCTAAGGGACAAGAGTTGAAGTTGAGCTTAGTACACAACCGAAGTTGGATGTTCGCTTGACACCCGTGGGAGCAAGCCAAAATGAAGAGTGTATCCATGATCAACGATCTCTATGGCAAGACGAAAACCTAGTTATAACATAAAAGGCGCATTTCTTTTTTTTAGAAAAAAGAAAAGAAACATCTTTTCAAAACAAGAAGGGAACTTTGAGCAAAGGTTTGTCTAGATAAGACTAAAGTTGAGCATGCTGAAGAAATGTTCAAAGGATAGAAGGAACTAGTTATTTTGAGAAATTATGTAGAGGAATAGCATTCTGAGTAGTCGATCGGCGCAAAGCAAGGACAGGACTTGAGCTGAATTGCCTTAGTAGAGGATATGCTTGAGGACGAGCATATATCTAAATTTGGGGGTGTGATAACTTGTAGAAATACAAGTTATTTATATCATCTTACTTAGAATATGCGACAATAGGAAGGAAGAGTTGCGTCAAACATATTAAAATTGGCTTAGAAATGTAAAAATTGTAAAAGTATCGGAAACACACCCGCTGACCGCATTGCGATGGCAAAAGGGATGTCCAAATCTTTGTTTTGTAGCTAACTGGTATCACCACATGCGACGATTGCTCGTGGACAAAAAGAGGAACGCATCTTGGGCATTTTGTATCATCGCATACGACGATTGCTCGTGGACAAGAAGAGCAACGCATTCTCGGGGATTTCTAAAATTGTACAGCTTTTCTAATGTACGACCTGACAAACAGAACGTGCAGTAGAGCGGACATTCCCACCAAGCCTCGACAAGAAAAAGTAACTTTTCAGAGTGGGACTACTGACGTAGGAGGTGCGAAGGTCTATAAATAGCAACATCAACACTCAGCACAAAAGAGGAAGACATAGAGAAGAAATCACACAGAAAAAGAGACACTCTTCCCTCGAGAACTCTCCTGAGAAGGAAGTTCTCCACCTCATTCCACCATCACGTTGGCAAGCAAAATAGCTCCGATCGGGATCCGTGCCAAGACATTGACACGCTGCTCTCATTTATTCTTACTTTTCGTTCATCGATTGTTGTTCACTTCTTGTCCTTCATTCATATCTCTATAACAAATGCTTATTCTTTACCAGTTAATATCATTATCATGTTCATCTTCATCTCTCTGTTAACCTTAATGCATTCATCTTCCATTTCTCTCACCATGAGTAACTAAACCTCAGGGTGCGGGGGAAGGATTGAACGAGTGAGTCAATCCATGTTGAAGAAGTCGGCTAAGTTTAGTTAAAGCATGCTCAATGATATCTTCACCTGTGAAAGCAGAAATGAAGAAGCTACTTCACCTGTGAAAGCAGAAATGAAGAAGCTACTCCACCTCTCGAAAGAAGGTTGATAGAATGTGTTAACTAAAGTAAGAAGTATTTTCAGACATGTAAACAACCTTACATTCATAAACGTTCATCCCTAATCATCATAGAGATATGGTGACACAGATGATCACCAAGACGTGTAAGCTGAGGGAAGACGGAACCTTAGTTGCGTCCTCAACAGGATTAACAACCTTGTGATGTTCTTTCCCCAACTCACTCAGATTCAATTCACATGACTTGCCATTGCATTCCCTCACACTCACTTTGAACAACTTCAGATTTATGTACCTGCTTATTCATTTACCATCGCATTTTATTCTTTACCTGTCTATTCATTTATCAACGCATTTTACTTTTCAATAAATCACAATATTAATTTGATTACGGTCGCATGTATCACATCATTGTCGCATTAACATCGCAATCCTCATGTTCGACCTCAGATCACTCTGAGAAATTTGCAATGGAATTATACTTGGTTTCAACACAAGAAAACTTGTGACATGCATAAACTACATGAACGCATTCTACAGTGAATCTTGTAGTATCGCATATATTATCTGGAAGCATGATTAAGATAGCGCATCGCATAACACATATAGCATACCATCATATCTTTGCGGTGGCATTACATCCGCCGCAAAGCAACAAGTTTTTGACACACGACAGTAACATGACCTCAATCCTGGGTGAGTTGGGAACTCCTACCATTGAGGGCGGTCCTTGATTTGCTTAGGTGCGAGTGGCCAGAGCGCCGACTCAAACCTACCACTTTGGGGATTTGTCTGATTTGGGAGCTGGGAAATAAGCTATACAAGATGGAGTTCACTCTTTCCCCAAAGCAAGGGTAAGTAGATAGATTACTCCCTTAAGGATTGATCCCGAGGCTTGAACGATGTGGCGCCACACACCTTCTCATGGCCCAAGAGGTGTCCACATATAGTAGGACTACATTGTATTGTTCATTAGAGAGATCAGTGGTACTTAATGAGTAAGATGTAACTATAGGGGAAAACAGAAAATTGGCACATTTGTTCTTACGAGCATCTGTGAAAGGTCATCGTACAAAAATATATCTATGGTAAGAAGAGTTTAGCTTTCGGTCTTTAGTAAAATGCCTGGAAGTTAACGGATGATGGATATTGTGGCTAAAGAGTTTAGTCAGTTATTCATGTACCGTTGGAGCTTCGAGCCATAGGTCCATAAAGTCCCCTTGGTAGCTTAGATACAAGTTGAGAATCAGTTTTTAGGTTAAATTGAAATGTTCAAATTGACAAGAGGGAGTTCGATTATATATGTTATAATTGAACTAGTTAATTATATATGATATAATTGACTTTATGTATGAGTATATTAATTTGGAGGAAATTGGAAATAAATATAATTTATAACTAGTGGAGGAAAAATACTATGGTTAATATATGATATTAAACCATAGGTTATGAATATAATGTAATTATATTTATTAATTATTAATTGGACAATTATGGGATAATTGGCCAGTGTCTCTTATGTTTTCGTATCTAATGAGTAAGATAAAGAATCATTTTGAGACGCTTAAATAGCTCAAGGTGTGTTGCGATTCTAGAGAGTCGTCGCTTAGTAAATCAGAGCCTATACGATAGTGCTGTTTACTGAACGATTGCTTACACCTGCACGCGCTACTTATTAAACGATCGCTTATCTTTTACTAAGCGATCGTTTAGCACTCGAGCTTTACTAAACAATCGTATAGACGATCGCTTAGCTTTTCCTACACGATCGTGTACTTCACCTAAACAATCAAACATTTTGTCATACGATAGAAGAGTCTTTCTCCCACTTGCTTGATCGTTGTATATGGTATCTTTTCCTCCTCCCCTCTACCAAATCCGAACAGAGCCCACTCTTTGGATTCTCACTCCGAGAATATTGAGGGTTCCAAGTAGTGGTGTCGTCCCTTTTCTTCATCTGTTCGTGTGGAGACTATTCGTGGTAGACAATTGGGTGTTACTGAACGATAGCTTGTCGTTCCAGCGAAAGCGAGATTTGATGCGAAGAAAGTCTTAAACTAGTAAGTTTACTTGTTCTCCTGTTTATTTATCTCTAAGCATGTCGGTAATTTAGTATTATGATGCATATCTATATGTGCGAATGTAAATGTGATAATTCTTTCACAATGCTTTTGGAAAGATCCACTTTCACTAAGAGGTACTCTTGTATAAGAGTTCTTCAATTGATATCAGAACCCTCAGTTTCTAATATTCCAAATTCATTGTAACAAAGAATTGCATTTACATTCACAGTGGGTAAATGCATGTCTATTCTCTGTTTTAAGCATTAATTCGTTTATGGATGTGTGGATTAATAGAATTTTTGGGATGAAACCTCTGTTTGTTTAAATTATTTTACATTTCTAGTTAATTGTAAAGGCCCCTGCTTTTTTGGGCAAAATTAATTGCTATCGAGTCTATAATTTCAAAGTTAGTTTGGGTTTTGAGTCATTCATGAAGAGGCTTTGAAGCAAGGGTTGTTGTTATTCGAGGAAGAAGATGATCAAGCATTGGTCATGTCATGTAGATGATGGGGTAAACGATCACTGAGTATCGGATGCTCGGGAGTTGTTTAACACGCGTGCACTAGACGATCGTATAGCTCAGCAAGCCTCATCGCTTAGTTATTGACTATACGATCATAAAGTAAATCACATGGTAAATTGTTTACCTATCGCGTGTTATCGATCATCTAAACGATCAGGCTTTGCAGCCTCGTTGTCGCCTATGCGATCGTTTAGCTTTTGCGTTATCGTCTAGTGTGTGCTGCTCGATAGCCTATCTAGAGACATTTTACTTAAGGATTTAGATGTAACTATAGGGGTATAACGATTATTGGCCCAACTATACTTACGAGCGATCTATGAAGGGTTATCGCATTGTTTATTGGTTGATATGGACACATAATATGTTAGGATTGGTGTCCTAATTCTCCCGGAGTCTTGTTGTTTGTAATATACACATTGTTTATGAATAAAATAAGTGTTATTTCATTTTGGCATTTACTCATATCCAATAAACAAAGCTCCATGGTTATTGTATGTAAACTTAAGCATATATATGAGATATACAAGTGGATCATGCCTTAAGTGATAACCTAAATAGGTCTGTAGTATAAGGTTTAAGGAGGGATTCCTGATCCTGGTGACATTACGGATACGGCCCGCTTTGTAAGGGTATGCAAGTGTTGTAAACTACTATAAATAGTAGATCCTGACCATTCATGTGAAGACATGCGAGCGAGAGTGTCCTATACAAAGATGCTCGACGACAATGTAACTAATAAACAGCTGAGTTAATCCTTGTTAAGGAAATGACTGAGTTTAGCTAAAGCATGCTCGACAATATCTTCACCTGTGAAAGCAGAAGTGAAGATGTTATTTTGCCTATCGAAAAAAGGTTGGAAGAATGCGTTAACTAAAGCGAGAAGTGTTTCCAGAGATGGAAACAACCTTGTGTTCATCACGTTCATCCCTGTTTCACCATAGACATATGGGAACGCGGCCGATCACTGAAGGTGTAAGCCAAGGGAAAACGGAACCTTAGTTGCGTCCTCAACAAGATTGACGAACTTGTCATATCCTTTCCCTCAACCCATGCTCTTTCCGATTCATTCACAAGACTTTCCACCGCATTCATTAGACTCTTTTGCACAACTTCACAGCCAGTCCTCACCCTATATCATTAATAGTTTAGTCATTTATTTTATTACCGCAATTTAATTTATCGCAAGTTATTTTACAGCACTTTACTTATCATTGCAATTTACTTTCATTACCGCAATTTACTTTTCATCGAAATTTACTTTTCTGCAAACACCATTCATTCTTCTTTATGTTAAACCGGTCGCATATATCATATCAGTATCGCATTAATTACAACAACCACGTGTTCGACCTCAGATCACTCTGAGAAACTTGCATTAGAATTATACTTGGTTCCAGCGTAAGAAAACTTGTGACATGCACTACACGAATGCATACTACGAAGCATATCATCATCATCGCATACATTTAGAACGTAGTATCGCATATCTATATCGCAAAGCATTTTGAGACATAGAGCATCAATCATTCATCAATGCAATATAAAAATTTTATTATTACAAGTTTTTGATGCCGTTGTCGGGGACAAGAACTTGAATCATTCATTAGCACATAATAACATAGATAAAGATTAAACTTTATTCATTGCAAGTTTTTGGCGTCGTTGCCGAGGATTGGCAATTTTTTTGTGTTGAATACTTTTGTGGTATTTTGTAGGACAAATCTCTGTTGTACTGTCTGTTTATCCCGGAGAGCAGACTGACGGTTTGTGAATACTAGGACTGAACCAGGATTCGAAGCTGAGCCAGAGATTGAGCATACTTTTCACGCACGAGCATGTCAGAATCGTATAAGGCGAGGAAGGAACATAGCCAACAATGATAGGCCTGATGGGAATCAAAAGGTTAATCGGCCGGTGCAAGATCCAGTTTTCCTGGCAGCTGACCGCAATATCTCAATGAAAAACTATGCGGTGCCCAATTTATATGACTTCGCGCCCGGAATTGCAAGACCCACGATAGAGGAGAATGCCACGATTCGGAGATAAAGTCGTCATGCTTCAAATGATCCAAAATGCGGGGCAATTTGGGGGTATGCAAGGTGAAGACCCACATGCCACACTTAACTAGCTTCGTGGAAATGTGCAACACATTCTCTATCCCTGGCGTTACTCCTGAAGGAATTAGATTATACCTTCTTCTCGTACACACTTCGGCATGAGGCAAAGAGGTGGGCTCATTCATTAGAGCCAAATGAAATTAATTCTTGGGCCAGTTGGTCGAGCGATTCATGAAGAAATTCTTCCCGCCCACAGTCAACGTAAAAAGACGGAGGGATGTGTTAAATTTTGAACACATGGAAAACGAGACTCTCAGCACCGCATGGGTGTGATTCAGAAGATTGGTAAAGAACAGTCTGCACATCGGGATTCACGATTGCATTTTGATGGAAACCTTTTATAATGGCCTGGACAGATCAACGCAAGTTGTTGCTGATGCCTCCGCAGCAGAAGGATTTATGGACAAAACATACACTGAAGCCAAGGTCATCTTGGATCGCATTTGCGAAACACAAATGATTCGATAGACAACGGGTATGGAGGAAGAGGCCCGGGGCGAAGAAAATCGAAAAATGCCATTATACAGCTGATAAATGACAACATTGGCCGCACAAATGGCCGTAGTTACCTCTTCTCCTCCGAACGATGGCAATTAATCAGGGAACCCTCTCTCAGGGTGCAACGCAAACCAATGCGTTAGCACAAGTGGCAGTGATAAGCTGTGCACAATGCAGAGGGGGTCATTCAGCATAAATGTGCCCATCAAACCCACAAGCAGTGTACTCCATTCATAATAACTCGTACAGCAACACATATAACCTGGGTTGGCGAAACCATCCCAACTTCAGCTGGGGAGGTAACAATGACTAGGGAGGCCGGAGGAATTCATAGAACAATTATGGGAATCGAGGAAACCCTCCGGCTTTTCATCAAGGTCTAAATCAGAGTCACCATCAAAGTAGGCAATCACAAAACCACCCTTCCTCATCTAACACCTCTACAAATTCATCGTCCTTGGAAGCTCTGCTGAAGCAGTATATAAAGAAAAATGATGCGGTTATGCAATCGCAAGCATCTTCCATAAGGAACCTGGAGGTCCAGGTCAGGCAACTAACAGCTGAGCTTCGAAATAGAACACTGGGAACGCTGCCCAGTAATTCAGAAGCCCCCGGATCTTATGAGAAGGAACAATGTCAGTAGTGACATTGTGCAGGCAAGTCTGACCGCCTACGGGGATGTAGATTGTGGTAACCTTGAAGAACCCTTTTTCAATCAGCATCCCTATCATTATCTTTATCGCTTTCTTTATCGCTTTCTTTACCACTTTCTTTATCACTTCCTTTACCGCTTTCTTCATTGCATTATTTAATTTAGTTTATTGCTTTCTTAAATTAGTTTTTACTGCTTACTTGAATTTACCTCTACTTCAATTCTAGTTTACGGTAATTTCATGCTTTGTTGAATTTATTTACATTTCTGTCTCAGTATTGCATTGATCCTAAATTCTGTAAATGAATATTAAAAAAAAAATTGAACACTGCAACGTCTTATCAATTTGGTTTTAGGATAAGCGTTGTGATGTTGATGATACCATAAAATAACATCTGGTATGCATTCCGATTACGGGTGTATCTGGCTTTAATAGATACACTTTGCACCTGTCTTCCAAAAATACATTGCGTTGATGGATGAGTTGCACGTGTATGTACACTGCGTCGGTCCTCAGCAAAAACGCACTATGTCGATGGTAGTGTTGTGCTGGTAGAAATACCGTGCGCCCGTCCTCCAGAAATGCGTTTGCATTGAGGGGATTGTGTTTTTTGCGCTTCATATGACCTGAACACTACCTTGTGGCGGTTATAAACGTAGGCTAAAATAACAATAATCCTCATGATTCCTCTACCAAATATGCATTTGCAGTAATGGATGCATTGCGTTAAACACTTGACATTGCGCCCGTCCGATTAAATAAAATAAAAATAAAAATAAATGACAAAATCTTCACGGAGAGGGTAGTCAAATCGCTTCAGCTTCCGAGGAAATTATGACTTAGCAGATGAAAGGACGTCCTTCCTGCTAAATCATAATGGGAGGGGCACGGCAGTAGGCTTTTTGGAATACCAAAGCCTGCCTCGCAGAGATTGTGATGGGCCCACCAAGGCCCAACCTATAAATCGCACCTCCTTCAACCGAGGAGCTCATTTGCTTCTCTCACGAAAGAAAAACCCTAAAGAATTCTCTGCATACCATACCCTTCCAATTTTCTTCCTAAGACCAAAAGTTTTCCAATTTCTTTCACTTCACCAACAAAAATGGCCGGACAATCTTCACACTCATCCTCCTAGCAATCATCCCCTTCCCAAGCCCCCGTCACCACACGGAAGGCGGATTTCCTTGCTGCCAGCCGCTGCCTTGCCGCCTAGCCTAAGCCTTCCCCAAAAATCTCCGAAAAACCCCGATGAAAGACCTTTGTAGCCGAAAAACCACCCACCATCCAAGAGGGGCCAAGCACGGAGAGTGCCCCTGCCACCAGACCTGAGGTGGCACTCCCAGTACCTTCGACTGAAAGCGAACTGAAGCGAAGGGACGACAAGGAGGTATTTGGGAGTATTTTAAGAAATTTAGAAAGAGATGGGGGGTTACTGGAGGCAGGTGTTGTGAACCAGCCCCTGTCGTCAGAGGAGGGGTTGACGGAAGCTTTGCGGAGAATGGCCCTGGCCGTTGTGGATTCTAAAGAGACTATTCCAACAGACTCAATGAGGGACCCATCAGGGCTATTCTGGAGGTCATAGAGGTGAAGAAGCAGTCGGGGACGGACGAAGAGAAGGAGAAGAGAAAAAGTAAAGAAAAACGGGTGGAAGAAGATGAAGCTACCCGGTTGAAGAAGAAGAAGAAAGAAAAGAAGCAGAGTGAAAGGAAACAATGCAAGCGAGAAGAGAAGTGCCTGAAGAAGGAGGAGAAAAGAAAGAGGGCGGATGACAGAGAATTAACCACCGCAAGGGTGGAAGAGGGGATGTCAACGTAAGTTAGAGCATCAGCACAACCACAAGTTTCATCGTTGCATACCAGATTGGTTGCGTCTGAAGATAGAGAAGACCCTGATATTACCCCTCTTATGCGGCGTTGCAAGGAGAATGCGCCGCAAGGGTCCACAAGTGACCCATTATTCTTTCAACGCATAGTAGAGGAGGAAGAGAAAAGAAAAGGAGAATTAGAAGAGAAGTAAGAAAAGATGTCACGTGCGCGCCAAATCATCGCATCAGGCGATTTCTCCAAAAAACTTCACGATGAGAAGGTTCGTCGTGACAACGCAAGAGCGGAAAAAGAAGAAAGAAGAAGGCTCGAGGATGAGCAACGCATTTTGCGTGCCTCGGAGAAATTTGAAAGAGAAATTAAAGAAGAAGAAGAAAAAGGAAAGAAGGAGAAGGAGGAGAAGGAAAGACGCCGCAAAGCAAATGTGTAGCGCGTCAGAGAAAGGAAGAGAAAAGAAGTGGAAGAATGGGAAAGAGAAAAAGAAAAGCAACACAAGGCGAGAGAATGCAAACAAAAACAAAAATCTCACCCTACGTCTACTCAAGAAAAGGGCAAAGCTAAATTTGAGAGCAGTGAGCTTGCATCGACCAGGAGGCGCCAAACAACAAAGAAAGAAAATGATGATCTAATGATGGAAATGGGCTTCTTCCCTGCATCGGCGCGACTATCAAATCTGATCACCAGTGTTGTGGTGGAACATGGATGGGAAACTTTCTGCTAATGTTCATCCATCGTCATTCCTATGGTAATGAGGGCCTTCTATCATGGCTAGCTCCATGACACCAAAGATGTGGTGATCATTGAAGGAAGGGTAGTGTCGTTCAGCGCAAGGGACATCAATGAACACTATAAGTTGAAGAACATCCCAAAAAAACCGAGTAACAAGTTGATTGATGATCCTGACGAAGAGCACATGGAGGATGTGCTGAAGGTATTAACGCAACCGAGCACCAAGTGGTTGGTGTCATTAAAAGGCGAAAGAACCCTCGCCTCCAACAGGTTGCTTCCAGAAGTGCGAGTTTGGGTTTATTTGGTGAAATGGCGACTCATCCCAACAACGCATGACAAAACAATTTCAAGGGATTGAGTTATGGCCGCATACTGCATAGTGCACGACATTTCGATCGATGTAGGCCAGCACATTGCGGAGCAGATTCAAGGTTTTGTTGGCCGTGTGAGAGGCCAATACTTCTTCCCATGGACAATTTCGAGCCTGTGCCTCTCTGTGGGCGAAGGCATTGATGAAGAGCCCATGTCAGANGAAGATCACGGCATCATCCACATGAAGATCCTGAGAATGCTTCTCAAGGATTCACCGCATTGCCCCGAGCTTCCAACAAAAAGGCCCCTCATTGATCTGAATGCGCCGCAACAACCAAAGCTAAAGAAATAGCACTGCAATGATAAAGGAAGGAAATTTTCCAAGACAGTTCACCGCAGAAGCAAACAAGTTTACCCTTGGACACTTTGCCTTTAAAAATTTGCCCACCAAGCCCACAAAATGAGCCCCTTTTCCCCTCTTCCTGAACAATTCATAAACTTCCTCCTTGCTCCTGATTCCAATCCCGCATCTCCAGCAGCATCCCCCCACCATCCATCTCCACCTCACTTTTCACCCCCATCGCCGCATGTTGACACACCACATGGTTTGGGAGAAGGCCCTTCTGCTCAATCGCAAACCAATGCTGGTGAAACATCAATGGCGCAACCCACCACCACATCCCTTGTTGCTGCCTTAGCCGATATACGGGTCTTCTTATCTCACCAGCTTACCTTCTTCCGCTAAACAATAATGGAGTTGCAGGAGAGCAACGTAGAGTTGCGAGACAGCAATACAATGGTGCGACAGGCAATGATCAATATTCAACGCAATATCTTTACCATTCGTCTGAACCAAAGACAGATGACAGAGCGCAGCCATGAATACTTTAATTTCTTAACGGCTTATCTACATGGTCCCATGGTGCCTCCGCAACTACAACAACCTCTGCAATTTCAAGAAGTGCCATAACGAGCTCCTCCGCAACATCCTCCTCATCAAGAGCCCCCGTCGCAACTCAAAATTTGGGGGTGTAAACCTTCCCCACAATTTTGCATTTTTTTCTTTGCGGCCATTCAATTTTTGTATAGAAAGCTATACCTTGTATTCTTTTGTACATACTTACAATTTTGTGTTGTGATACTTATAAATCTTTGTGTACTTAGACAAATTTCATACAACTAAGTAATTATTCTTTCCATATGCATTGGCCTTTTTACTTTTATCATCCTTTGTCAATTTATTGCGGTAATTCTTGTCTTTTCTTTTATGTTGTTTAATTGCGCTGCCATAATGAGTAATATGCATACCCTTAGAAAAATTTCTTTATACATTGCATTTTCTGCCTAACACTTCGACAATTCATCGCAATAGCTCTGTTTTACCTTCTCTATTACAAGACTCTGCTCAAACAATCTTTTCAAAATTTTGACTAAGCGAATGTGATAATATCAGATGCGATCAAGCGAATGCGATAATATCAAGCAAATGCGTTCAACATCATCATAAAAAAAAAACTCCACTATCAGCGCAAGAGAAAATCCCAACCTGATAAGAGTTAAGTCGTGAAAGAAATCTGCTCGTAGTTGGATGTTCACATGACACCCGTGGAAGCAAGCCAAAATGAAGGTAGGTTTCCAGCATCGACGTAATATAAAAAAAAATTAAAAAAAATAAGAATAAAAGAAACAACTTCTCTGACCAGCAAAAGTAAAACTTAGCTGAGGATCAAGAGTTAAAGTTGAGATTGGTACAAAATCGAAATTGGATGCTCGCATGATACCCGTGGGAGCAAGCCAAAACGAAGGGTGTAACCATTGATTAACATTCTCTATACGATGACACAAACCAGGCCACCGCATAAAGACGCACTTCGTTGTTTTCGCAAGAAGAGGTAAAAATTCTTCTCAAAACTAGAAGGGAACTTTGGGTAAAGGTTTGTCTTAGATAAGAATAAAGTAGAGCATGTGAAGAAATGTTAGAGGATGGAAGGAACTTGCGGTGTTGAGAAATTATGTAGAGGTGGAGCATTCAGAGTAGCCGATCGACGCAAAGTTAGGATAAGAGTTTAGCCGAATTGCCTTAGTCGAAGATATGCTTGAGGACAAGCATATATCTAAATTTGGGGGTGTGATAACTTATAGAAATATAAGTTATTTATGCTGTTTTATTTAGATTATGCGGCAAAAAGAAGGAAAAGTTGTGTCGACAGTATAGAAATTGGCTTAGAAATAAGTGTTGTGAACACACCTGCTAACCCCATTGCGATGGTGAAATGGAATGTCCAAGTCTTTGTTTTGCAAGAAATAGGTCACCGCATGCGATAACCGCTCAAGGACAAAAATGAACAACACATCCATATTGCATGCGACAATCGATCAAGAACCGAAAAGATCAATGCAATTGCAATGCACCCGACGATCGATCATAGATTCAAGCGATCAACGCATTTCCACTGCATGCGGCAATCAATAAGAGATCAAAAACAACTACACCGCATGCGGCGATCAATCAAAGATGAGAAGAGTAACGCATTTGCATGGACTTCTGACAAGTGTACAGCTTTTCTGTTGTACGATTCTGACAAATTGATCGTGGAGCAGAGCAGACATTTCAATTATGCCATGGAAGGAATTATCATATTTTCAAAGTAGGACCACCAATATAGAAAGAGCAAGGTCTATAAATAGCTTCCTCGAATTCAATGTTAAGGAGGTTGGTCTGAAGAGACAATCCAGAGAAAATTCGAGAGAATGACGAGACAAGACTGAAAGGTAAGTCTCCAAGCACGAAATTCTTTCCATTCTCAAAGAAGAAGCTCTATGCAAGAGGTCACTTCTACCTGGAAAGAAAGCTTGAGAGGGAAGCTTTCCACTCCATTTTATCCACACGTCGGCAAGCAATGTCTCTGATTGGGATCTGTGTCACAACATTGACACTCTTTCAGTATTTGTTCTTATTTTCCAATTCATCTACTGTGTTCATCTATCTTTAATCTTTCATTCACAATTTGTAACAAACGTTGATCGTTAGATTTAAATATCATTATCGTAATCATTGTCATTTTTCCGCTTTTTTCCATACATTCATCATCCATTTTCTTCATCATGTGTAACTAATCCCCTGGGTAAAAGGGAAGGATTAAGCGAGTGAGTTAATCCTCGTTAAGGAAATCGGTTGAGTTTAGCTAAAGCATGCTCGACGGCATCTTCACTTGTGAGAGCAGAAGTGAAGATGTTATTTCGCCTATCAAAAGAAGGTTGGAAGAATATGTTAACTAAAGCGAGAAGTATTTCCAGAGATGGAAACAACCTTGCGTTCATCACGTTCATCCCTGTTTCACTATAGACATATAGGAATGCGGCCGATCACTGAAGGTGTAAGCCAAGGGAAAGCGGAACCTTAGTTGCGTCCTCAACAAGATTGACAAACTTGCGATATCCTTTCCCTCAACCCATTCTCTTTATGATTCATTCACAAGACTTGCCACTGCATTCATTAGAGTCTTTTGCACAACTTCACAGCCAGTCCTCACCCTATATCATTAATAGTTTAGTCAATTATTTTATCACCGCAATTTACTTTACCGCAATTTATTTTACAGCACTTTACTTATCATCGCAATTTACTTTCATTACCACAATTTATTTTTCATCGCAATTTACTTTTCTGCAAACACCATTCATTATTCTTTATGTTAAACCGGTCACATATATCACATTAGTATCGCATTAATTACAAAAATCCCCGTGTTCGACCTCAGATCACTATGAGAAACTTGTGTAGGAATTATACTTGGTTCCAGCGTAAGAAAACTTATGACATGCACTACACGAATGCATACTACGAAGCATATCATCATCATCGCATACATTTAGAATATAGTATCACATATCTTTATTGCAAAGCAATTTGAGCACATAGAGCATCAATCATTCATTAACACAATATAAAAATTTTATTATTACAAGTTTTTGGCGTCGTTGCCGAGGACAAGAACTTGAATCATTCATTAGCGCATAATAATATAGATAAAGATTAAATTTTATTCATTACAATAGGTTATAAATATAGCATGGTAAGTTGGTTATCATATATATTTATAATAATATTAATTTTTGGATAATTGTCTCTTTTTCTTTAATAACCAATTGAGTGGGAGGTTATTGGTGGTTTCATAGTAACCGTGAGATAAAAAGAAAAATGTTTTCTTGATTTTAGTTAATGTTGATTTGAGATTTCCAATCTCGGAAAGTTCTCACGAGAAAGGTTGTCAAGTAAATCAGATTTACTAAACGACAGCTTGGAGAGACTAGACGATCTGGAGTATTCCTACATGATAGACACTCAGCTAGCCGATGAGCTAAACGATCGTATAGCTTTTGCTAGACGATTGCATAACTTTTGTTAAATGATTGGGCATTGTCCTATACGATAGGCTTTGACATCTCCCACTTGCTCAATAATTTACACGATTTTCCTCCTCCGGTATCATCTTCTAACCAAGTCCAAACAGAGCCCGCACTCTAGATTTTCACACCAAGAATACCAAGGTAACCTTTTTGGTGGTGTCATACTCAACTCGACACAGTCAGGGTTCTGTGGAGGCCGTTTGTTGCGTTTGTTGTGTTTCTGACCTTGGTGAACGCTTTGTTCGAGTTTGTTGTGGATCGTGCAGTGTAGCGGTTGAAGTGTTCGAGTGTTCATGATTGAGGGATCTTAAAGATGAATCTTCAAAGGTATGGTTAATTCTTTCACTTGATCTATAGAAAAGCTACTGTAATTTCTATTTTGCACATAGCTTGTTGTTTCTGTTTGTGACTATAATTGTGTATGTTCATATATGATTGAAATTTGGAAAGATCCTTCTGTTGTACATGGAAATCCTCATATTCGATTTCCTTTATAATATATCTATGGAAAGGAGAGTTCAGCTGTCGGTCTTTAGTGGAGTGTCTGGGAATTAACAGATGGTGGATCCCGTCACTAAGGAGTTTAGTCAGTTATTCACGTACCATTGGAGCTTCAAGCTACAGGTCCATAAGGTCCTCTTGGTAGCTCAATGGATTCAAGTTGAGAATCGGTTCTTGGTGTTGATTTGAAATATTCAAATTGACAAGAGGTAATTCAATTATATATGATATAATCAGTATGGTGTATGAGATCCATCAAGTGGAGGATTAATGTAAATGAGGTTGAGGATTAATGTAAATGAGGTTTACATTAAGGACCATGAAATAGAAAAAGAGCTATGGTTTATATGTTTCATGAGATGAAATATTAAAACTATTGGTTATAAAAATAGTATGGTAAGTTGGTTATCATGTATATTTATAATAATATTAATTATTGGATAATTATCTCTTTTTCTCTAATAACCAATTGAGTGGGAGGTTATTGGTAGTTTTATGGTAACCATGAGATAAAACGAAAAATATTTTCCTAAATTTAGTAGTTGGTGAATTAAGAGTTTCTATTCTCAGAAATTACTCATGGTGGTTGTCAAGTGAATGAGATTTACTAAATGACAGTTAAAGAGAGACTAGACAATCGTATAGTGACTCTATACAATAGATCACTTCGCTGGCCGATTAGCTAAACGATCGCAGAGCTTTTACTAAACGATCGCGGAGCTTCTTCTAAACGATTGAGCATCGTTTATACGATAGACCTTGTCATTTCCCTCTTGCTCAATCGTTTACACGATTGTTCCTCCGGTCTCTTCTTCTAACCTAGTCCATATAGAGCTCACACTTCTACATCTCACACCGAGAATACCATAGATCATTATTCAAGGTATGGGTGTCTCTACCTAATGCAACGTAAGTCTGAAGCTCTTGACAATTTCAAGGAGTATAAGGCTGAAGTTGAAAACTTGTTAGGTAAGAAGATAAATACACTACGATCTAATCGTGGTGGAGAGTATATGGACCTCCAATTCTAGAACTATATGATAGAACATGGGATTGTGTCTCAATTCTCGGCCCTAGGTACACCTTAGCAGAATGGTGTATCAAAAAGGAGAAACAGAACCTTGTTGGACATGGTTCAGTCTATGATGAGTTATGCTCATCTTCCAGACTCGTTTTAGGGTTTTGCAATGGAGGCTGCTTGCTATATTCTGAATAATGTTCCCTCAAAAAGTATTTCTAAAACACCTTTTGAGTAGTGGAGAGGCCATAAAGGTAGTTTACGCCACTACAGGATTTAGGGGTGTCCGACACATGTGCTTGTGACTAACCCAAAGAAGTTGGAACTGCGTTCTAAAGTTTGTGTCTTTGTAGGCTACCCCAGTGAAACGAGGGGTGGATACTTCTATGATCCGAGTGAGAATAAAGTGTTTGTTTCTACAAATGCTATCTTCTTGGAAGAAGACCACATGAGGGATCATAAACCACGAAGTAAGCTTGTTTTAGGTAAGATTTCTAGTGAGACTGAGACTACTAAGGGTTCAACAAGAGTTATTGAATAGGTCGATAAATCAATAAGCGTTGTTAATATCGGTACATCTAGTCAACCAGCTCAAGAGTTGAGACTGCCTTGATGTAATGGGAGAGTTTTGAACCCACCGGATCGCTACATGGGTTTAACTGAAGCCCAGAACGTCATTTCTAATGTGGGGTCGAGGATCCATTGTCTTTTATGAAAGCAATGGAGAATGTTGATAACGATGAATGGATTAAGGCCATGAACTAGGAAATGGTGTCTATGTACTTCAATAATGTCTGGGAGCTTGTGGATCTGCCTGATGGGGTAAGACCTATTGGGTGTAAGCAGATCTATAAGTGAAAAAGAGGTGTAGATGGAAAGGTGCAAACCTTTAAGGCTAGACTTGTGACAAAGGATTATACCCAGGTCGAGGGAGTTGACTATGAGGAAAATTTCTCACCTGTTGTCATTCTCAAGTCTATCAACCAGAGGGGTTCCTAGTTCCAGATATGGAAAATGGACATCAAGACTGCCTTTCTTAATGGTAATCTTGAGGAGACCATCTATATGACTCAACCAGAGGGGTTCGTAGTTCCAAATCAAGAGCAAAGAGCTTGCCAGCTTAATAGGTCTATTTATGGGCTGAAACAAGCATCTAGATCATGGGACATTAGATTTGATACTGCAGTCAAGTCGTTTGGCTTTGGTCAAAATGTTGATAAGCCTTGTGTCTACAAGAAAATCAACAACAGCTCAGTAGCTTTCCCGGTACTGTATGTGGATGATATCCTACTCATTGGGAATGATGTAGGGTATTTGACTGACATTAAGAAATGGCTAGCTGGCCAGTTTCATGAAAGATTTGATTGAGGCACAGTATGTTATAGGGATCCAGATCATTTGGGATTGTAAGAACAAAAGGTTAGCCTTGTCTCAGGCATCGTACATCAATTAAATGTTGATTAGATACAGGATGCAGGATTCTAAGAGGGGTTTACTACCCTTCATGCTTGGAATCGTTTTTTCTAAGGATCAATGTCCTAAGACACCTCAAGAGACTAAGAAGATGAGACGGATTCCCTATGCTTCAGCTATTGGAAGCTTAATGTATGCAATGTTGTGTATCAAACCTGACATTTGCTATACAGTAGGGATTGTCAGTCGTTATCAGTCCAATCCAGGATTTGATCACTGGACAGCGGTCAGGACGATCCTCAAGTATCTTCAGAGAACGAGGGACTACATGCTCGTGTATGGAGATAAGGATCTGATCCTTACAGGATACATAGACTCTGACTTTCAGAGCGATAGAGATTCTCATAAATCGACATCGAGGTCAGTGTTCACTCTAAATGGAGGGGCTGTAGTTTGGCAAAGCATAAAGCAAGGATGCATCACGAACTCCACTATGGAAGCCGAATACGTAGCTGCTTGTGAAGCAGCTATGGAGGCTGTTTGGCTGAGGAAATTCCTTATAGATTTGGAAGTTGTTCTAAATATAGATTTGCCTATCACTCTTTATTGTAATAACAGTAGGGTTGTGGCAAATTCAAAGGAGCCTCAGCATCATCGTCGGGGCAAGCATATCGAATAGAAATACCACTTGATCAGGGAGACTGTGCATCGCAGTGATGTGATAGTCACGAAGATCGCATCGAAGCACAACATTGTTGATCCTTTTACAAAATATTTCACGGCTAAAGTGTTCAAGGGTCACCTGGAGAGTCTGGGTCTGCGGGACATATGACATCTTGTCTAGGGCAAGTGGGAGATGATATTGGGGTATGCCCTAGTTTATTGTATATTGTACATGTATTTATCTTGTATTGTACATTAGTCTCTCGAGGCATTAGGACAAGTGGGAGATTGTTGGGATTGGTGTCCTAATTCTCTCGGAGTCTTGTAGTTTGTAATATATACACATTGTTATGAATAAAATAAGTATTTTATCTGCATTTACTCATATCCAATAAAGAAAGTGCCATGGTTATCGTATGTAAACTTAAGCATGCATATGAGATATACAAGTAGATCATGTCTTAAGTGATAACCTAAATAAGTCTGTAGTATAAGGATTAAGGAGGGATACCTGATCCTGGTGACACTACAGATACGGCCCGCTTTGTAGAGGTTTATAGGTGTTGTGAACTACTACAAACGGTAGATCCTGACCATTCATGTGGAGACATGCGAGCGGGGGTCTCCTATACAAAGAGTTTGTATAAGACTGGACCACGAGATGATTCGTCTCTATATATAACGCCGTTGATACTGGAGACTTACATCTCACCTAAACGACCATAGGTGATATGACCTCAATCTTGAGTGTTTTGGGAACTTTTGCCTTTGAGGATGGTTCTTTAATTAGTATGGATGAGAGTGGCCAGATTGCTAACTCAGCATGCCTACCTTTTCGGGGACTTATCTAATTTGGGAGCTGGGAACTCAGTTACACATGATAAAGTTCGCTCCTTCCCCGAAGTAGGGATAAGTAGATATATTGCTCCCTTAAGGGTTGATTTCAAGGCTTGAACATAGTGGCCATAGCTTCTCTTTGGAAGATAAGATTCAGTCATAGTAGGACTATGACTTATGTTCATTAGAGGAATCAATGGTACATAAGGAGTTAGATGTAACTACAGGAGCATAACGGTTATTGGCCCAACTGTACTTACGAGCGATTTGTGAAGGGTTATTGCACTGTTGATTGGTTGATATGGACACATAATATATATGCGGTAAGAGAGTTCAACTGTCGGTCTTTAGTGGAGTGCCTAGTAGTTAATGGATGGTGGATACCATGACTAAAGAGTTCAATCAGTTATTCACGTACCGTTGGAGCTTCGAGCTACATGTTCATAAGATGTTGGTAGCTCAATGGATTCAAGTTGAGAATCAATTCTTGGTCTTGATTTGAAATGTTCAAATTGACAAGAGGTAATTCGATTATATATGATATGATCGATATGGTGTATGAGATACATCAAGTGGAGGATTAATGTAAATGAGGTTTACACTAAGGACCATGAAATAGAAAAAAGAGCTATGGTTTATATGTTTCATAAGATGAAATATTAAAACTATAGGTTATAGATATAGTATGGTAAGTTATCATGTATATTTATAATAATATTAATTATTGGATAATTATTTTTTTTTCTCTAATAACCAATTGAGTGGGTGGTTATTGGTGGTTTCATGGTAACCATGAGATAAAAGGAAAAAAATTTTCCTAAATTTAGTAGTTGGTGAATTGAGAGTTTCTATTCTCGAAAATTACTCAGGTGGCTATTAAGTGAATGAGATTTACTAAACGACAGCTGAAGAGAGACTAGACGACCATGGAGTGACTCTATACGATAGATCACTCAGCTGGCCGATTAGCTAAACGATCATGGAGCTTTTGCTAAACAATTGTGAAGCTTTTGTTAAATGATCATGGAGCTTCTTCTAAACAATTGGGCATCGTCTATATGATAGACCTTGTCATCTCCCACTTGTTCAATCGTTTACACGATTGTTCCTCCGATCTCTTCCTCTAAACAAGTCCACACAGAGCCCACACTTCTGGATTCTCACACCGAGAATACCAAGGTAGCCATTGTGGTGGTGTCGTACTCAACTCGACATCGTCAAGGTTTTTGGAGGCCGTTCGTTGATTTTGTGGTGTACATGTGATGGCTGCCGATTGTTTATGATCTTGGAGATCGTTGAGTTCAAGCATTTGTATGTTGCAGTATTGGAGTCTGTTCGAGCGTTCATGATCAAGGGAGATTGAAGATGAGTCTTCAAAGGTATATGTGTTCTTTCCCTTGATCATATAGTAAAGCATGATGTAATTCCGTTTTGTGCATACCTTGTATGTTTCCGTTTCTTGATTGTAATTGTTTATTTCATATACAAATGAAATTTGGAATGATCAATCCGCTGCTCATGGAAATCCTCATGCCCAATTTCCTTTAGGTGGCACGTCAAGTGTTTCTTTTGACTTTGAGAATATTGATGCTTGATTTTATGAAGAAATTATGGATGATATGTGATGGTGAAATTACGTTGAGTACTCAAGTTTCCTCAGTGGAATCCAAGTGTAAACTCCACTGAGTTTCCTGGTAAGTCCAGGGTCGAACTCAGGGACTTGTAAAAATAGGTTGCGTTGGTAATTTTTAGGAAAACTTTACGGTGACCAAATAAATAAATAGTTGTTGGTTTGTTGTTGATTGTGTTAATGAAAAATAAATAAATGTGGCGGATTTGAGAAAATTTAGTTGTGTGATAGATGCACTGAGTATGTGGATGAATGGGTTGAGAAGGTCTTTAGCTAGCATTACTTGGGAATGCGTCGAACTATGCAATCATGCTACAACCATGCACAACAAGTCATTTTCCAATGCAAATGCGATGCTCCTAAGTCTAGGATGCATGTGTTGAATGCAAAAGTGTCCATAGAGCTTATTCCTAAGTCTCTACTCTTGTCCTATGCGATGATGCAAGATGCATAAAGGCAAGGTGACCGCACACAATCATATCATGTCTCTAGGATGCATGTGATGCGTTAATAGCAAACAGTGCTTATTCCTAAGCTCCTATCTCTTGATTATGCGTTCTAATATGACTCTCCCGAGCCTAGATTCTAACCTGACCTTCCCAAGTCTAGATCATGTCCTTAGACTGCTCTCCTGAGTATCTTTAATGGACAAATGAAGCATACATAACATAAGTTAATCGCATAGAATGAAGATTCCCTAGTTGTGCTAGCTAAATGCTTCTCAACCCATTCAACTGATTTAGCTACTCATGCGTAAATAACAGAGAGTGAACATATATAGAGAAGTAAATTCCATTTCGATATATGAGTGGAGTACAAAATAACAATTGAAGTTAGAGGTAGAAAGCCTAGTAACAATTCCTTGCTGACCGAGGCTTTTACATTGTAAATCTCTATTCGATTCCAAAGATGTTCCTGCTTCCGCAGGCGCCGGTCCTCTCTCTGTCCTTGAAGCTTCCAGTGCTCTCCCAAGCTTATCAGAATGATCTATCGGCACAACCTCCTCTCTCGCGTCCACCTTGAAGTAAAAGAAAAATCTAAGAACTAGGCTAAACTCGTAAGATGGTGAACTCCTGAACTCATGGAATGGTGGAACCCGTTTTCTGAAGGGTGCCCTTGGTATTTATAGAACATTCAGGGTGAACGGCAGCTTCTCTCTTATGATTGCACAGATGGGACGGCTTTAATTCTGATTGATGCGCCGAATATTTGTCACCGAAAAGCTGAATATACTTGTTATCGTTAACGACTGTCAACTTAATTCGGATTCGATTGTCATCAGCTTTCTGTCCTATCGTGATTAATTATGCCTTTCACCTAGATAGGCCCACCAAGTTGCGCTGACCAAGTTGTGGTAATCCTTCTTTAGCAAATGTTTGCGAACACGATCACCGCAAAGCTTGCAGTGATGCTGCGCTCACAATAATTTTCTACGATCGCAATTTCCGCCTTGCGTCATTGCATATTCTGCACAAAAATACAAAAATCAACTTGTTCTAATGTGATGAACGCATGTAACCGCAATATTATGAATCTGATGCTTTTTGGAAAAACGCAATTTAACATGTTTTATCAATGCAAGCCAGCATTGTTTAAGAACTTAGCACTATGATAACGTGCATTTCTGCCCGTTATCAAATATCTAGACTTAATGTTGTTATTTTCTTTTATCTATCTTCATGTTTTTTTAGTAACTTTTGTATATTTTAATTGTAGTTTTTCTTATTGTAAATATTTTCTTTTAATGAAGAAACATGGATCATTTTCATATGTTAGGTGTTTCAAAAATGAGCAAAGAATATCTATGTCTGGCAGACAGTACAACTACACATACAATACTTACAAATAAAAAAGACTTTTCCAAATTGATAATGCTAAAAGCAAAAGTAAATAAAATATCAGATTCTGCAAACTTGATCGAAGGTTTTGGAAAAGTAAATATTATTTTGCCTAGAGGAACCAAATTTACAGTTGACAGTGCATTGTTCTCTACTTAATCAAAGAAAATCTTCTAAGTTTTAAAGTTATACGTTACAATGGTTATCATATTGAGACTGATAGTAAGAATAATGTGGAATATCTATATATCATATCCACTGTCTCAAATGGAAAAACGTATATTGGAAAAGTTGTCTGCTTTATCTTCTAGATTGTATTATATTCATATACGAGTAATTGAAACATATGCAACAATGAACCTGAAGTTCATGAATCCAAACATATTTACAATTTGGCATAACTGATTGGGTCATCTAGGATCTATAATGATAAGAAGAATTATTGAAAACTCAAATGGACACCCATTAAAGAACCAGAAGATTTTTCAATCTAATGAATTATCATGTGATGCTTGCTCTCGTAGAAAATTGATAATTAGACCATCACCAGCTAAAGTGGGGACTGAATCACCTGCATTTTTAGAACGAATTCATGGTGATATATGTGGACCTATTAACCCACCAAGTGGACCGTTTAGATATTTTATGGTATTAATAGATGCATCCAGCAAATGGTCACATGTGTGCTTATTATCAAGTCAAAATCTTGCATTTGCAAGATTACTTGCTTAAATAATTAAGTTAAGAGCACAATTTCCTGATTATACAATTAAGAGCATTCGTCTTGATAATGCTGGTGAATTTTTATCACAAGCTTTTGATAATTATTGTATGTCAAATGGGATAAGTGTTGAACATCTTGTAGCTCGTGTTCATACATAAAATGGTTTAGCAGGATCATTTTTAAAACGTTTACAATTAATTGAAAGACCATTACTTAAGAGAGCTAAGCTTCCTTCATCTGTATGGGGACATGCTATTTTGCATGCAGTGTCAATTATACGCATTAGGCCAATAACTTATCATAAATACTCACCATTACAATTAGTTTATGGTCATGAGCCAAATATTTTCCATCTGAGAATTTTTTTGATGTGCAGTATTGTTGGGGATGATGCCCTAAAGTCTCATGTCCTGTAGTTTGTAAACACAGTTTGTACGAACGCTTGTGATGTATAATATATGATATTTTCTTCACTACTTGACTTTACACATTGGATGTTTTATTTGCTTTACCACAAACTAATAAACTAAAATCTCTGGTTGTCATTATGTAACTTAAGCATGTATATAGTGACATACAAGTGGATCATGTCTTAAGTGATAACAAAATGGTCTGTAGTATATGGATATAGGAGGGAAACTTTATCCTGGTAATGCTACGGATGGGCTCGCTTTGTGGAATATTACAAGTATTGTGACTTGCTATAGATGGTTTGATCCTGATCATTCATGTGGGACATGCGAGCGGGAGCGTCCTATGCAAAAAGTTTGTATAAGACCTGACCACGAAGTGTTAACGTCTCGTTATATAACACCGTTCATGACAGAGACTTCACTTCACTAGGATGACTATAGGTAACATGACCTCAATCCTGAGTGAGTTAGGAACTCTTGCCTTTAAGGGCGGTCCTTTGATTTACATGGGTGTGAGTGGCCAGATCACCGACTCAAACCTACCACTTTGAGAATTCGTCTGATTTGGGAGCTGGGAACTCAGCTACACAAGATGGAATTCACTCCTTCCCAGAAGCAAGGGTAAGTAGATAGATTGCTCTCTTAAGGGCTGATCCCGGGGCTTGAACGATGTGTGTGCCACACACCTTCTCATGGCTCGAGAGGTGTCCACACATAGTAGGACTATGTTGTATTGTTCATTAGAGGGATCAGTGGTACTTAAGGAGTTAGATATACCCACAAGGGCAAAACGATAAATTGGTCCAACTGTACTTACGAGCATCTATGAAGGGTTATCGTACTGTTGATTGGTTATATCCGATGGACACAGAAATATATCTGTGGTAAGAAGAGTTCAACTATCGGTCTTTAGTAGAATGTCTAGCAGTTAACGAATGGTGGATCTTATGGCTAAAGAGTTTAATAAGTTATTCATGTACTGTTGGAGCTTCGAGCCATAGGTCCATAAGGTCCCCTTGGTAGCTTGGATTCAAGTTGGGAATCAGTTTTTGGGTCAGTTTGAAATGTTCAAATTGATAAGATGGAGTTCGATTATATATGATATGATTGAACTAGTTAATTATATATGATATGATTGAACTAGTTAATTATATATGATATAATTGACTTTATGTATGAGATACATTAATTGGAGGAAATTGGATATAAATATGATTTATATCTAGTGGAGGAGAAATACGATGTTTGATATATGATATTAAACTATAGGTTAATTAATATAATATGATTATATTTATTATTTTATTAACTGGACAATTATAGAATAATTGGTCACCGTTTTCTCTGTAACTGTGCGTTAGTGGGAAGTTCCAATCGGTTTTTTGTAACTGAAGAATAAAATGAAAATTGTTTTCATTTTGCAAAAGAACACGATTAATTGCTCAAGAGGTGTTTGCATCCTATCGCTTAGTGAATTGAGAGACTATATGATAGCTCACTTTTTACTACACGATCACTTACACACGCACGCTTCTTTCTAAACGATCGTCTACCTTTTGCTAAACGATCGTTTAGCACCCAAGCTTTACTAAATGATCGTATACTTCACCTAAACAATCAAGCACATTGTCTATACGATAGACTTAACTTTCTCCCACTTGCTTGATCGTTGTATACGATCTCTTTTCCTCCTCCCCTCTATCAAATTCAAACAGAGCCCACTCTTTGGATTCTCACCACGAGAATACTAAGGGTTCCAAGTGGTGGTGTCGTCCCCATTCTTCTGTCTGTTCGTGTGGTGGTCGTTCGTGGTAGACGACCGGTGTTTTGGTGAACGATAGCCTTCCGTTCATGGAGAGATCGAGATTTTTGTTGTGAAGAGAGTCTTCAACTGGTAAGTTTTCTTAGTCTCTTGTTTGTTTATCTTAAAGCATGTCGGTAATTTAGTAGTTTGATGCATACCTGTATGTTTGGATGTAAATGTGGTACTTCTGTCACAATATTTTTGGAAAGATCCACTTCTGCTCAGAGATACTCTTGCATAAGAGTTCCTTCAAGTATATGTTCCAATTGCTCCACTATAACCCACTAAGATGGGTCCTCAAAGGATGTTAGAAATATATCATTATTTCCCATCAATTATTAAATATCTTGAGCCCCTGACAGGTAATGTATTTACTACACGATTTGCTAATTATCATTTTAATGAGATAAATTTTCCAACATTAGAGGGAGGAATTAAGAAGTTGAAAAAAGAAATTACATGGAATGCATCGTTATTGTCTCATCTAAAGCCCCATATAGATCAATGTGAACTTGAAGTTCAAAAAATAATTTGTTTGCAAAATATAGCAAATCAATTACCAGATACATTTATAGATGCAAAAAAAGTAACTAGGTCACATATACTAGCTGCAAATGTTCCATCAAAAATTGATATCTCAACATAACAAGTTGTCACTCATGAGTCTGGAACACGCCAGAAGCATGGTAGACCAGTGAGTTCCAAAGATAAAAATCCTCAAAACGAAAAATAATTAATAGTGAAAAAGACTTGGTTGAGGATGTAAAATACCCATAAAGAAATCCTCGACATGACTAGTGAGGAAGGTGAAATACCTAAATATAATAATGAGATTTCAATAAACTATGTCATGACAGGAAAAAGATGGAACCGAACTAATGTAATTATTAATAATATTTTTGTATATAATGTTGCTCTTGATACAATATCTAAAAATGAGGATCCTGAACCAAAATATTTTGAAGAATGTCGACATAGAAAAGATTGGTTTCAGTGGAAAGAAGCAATTGAGGTAGAATTAAACTCACTTTCAAAACGTCGGGTTTTTGGACCTGTAGTCCAAACACTAGAAGGTGTTAAACCTGTGGGATACAAATGAGTATTTGTGAGGAAAAGAAATGAAAATAATGAGATCATAAGATATAAAGCAAGATTAGTTGCATAAGGTTTTTCACTAAGACCTGATATTGATTTTGAGGAGACGTATTCTCTAGTGGTGGATACAATTACATTAAGATATTTAATTGGTTTGACTGTGTATAAAAGTCTGAATATTATGGATGTAGTCACAGCATTTTTATATGGATCTCTTGCTAATGATATTTATATGAGAATCCCAAAAGGATTTAATGTACCTGAACCATATACATCAAATTCCCAGGAACAGTATTCAATAAAGTTACAAAGATCACTATATGGATTGAAACAATCAAGACAGATGTGGTACAATCGCCTGAGTGGATATTTATTGAAAGAAGAATGTCAAAATAATCCAGTATGTCCGTGTGTTCTTATAAAGAGATCACAATCAAAATTTGCTATTATAATTGTATATGTTGATGACTTGAATATAATTGGAACTCCTGAAGAGCTTTCAAAGGCAATATAATGTCTTAAGAAAGGATTTGAGATGAAAGATTTTGGAAAAACAAAATTTTTCCTTAGTTTGAAAATTGAGCATTTAGCAAATGGAATACTTATTCATCAGTCAACTTATACATGAAAAATTTTGAAAATATTTTATATGAACAAAACACATCCATTAAATATTCCAATGGAAGTCCGTTTATTGGATATAAAGAAAGATATATTTCGACCTTGAGAAGATAATGAAGAACTTCTTGGTCCTAAAGTACCATATCTTAGTACAATTGGTGCACTTATGTATCTTGCTAATAATACAAGACCAGATATTGCATTTTCAGTAAATTTATTAGCTAGATATAGTTCTTCTCCTACAAAAAAAAGTATTGGAACGGAATTAAGCATATACTTCGTTATCTCCAAGGAACAGTCGATATGAGTTTGTTTTATTCAAATAAATCAAATTTTGATATAGTTGGCTATACCGATCCTGGATATTTATCTGATCCACATAAAGTTAGATCTCAAATAGGTTATCTGTTTACATGTGGAGGAAATGCTATATCATGGTGATCGGTGAAACATACTATAACGGCCATTTCCCCAAATCATGCTGAATTTTTTTTAATTCACGAGGCTAGTCGAGAATGTATATGGCTAAGGTCAATGACTCAGCACATTCGTGAAAATTGTGGCTTGTCTTCTAATAAAAATCTTCCAACAATATTATACGAAGACAACACAACTTGCATAGCTCAAATCAAAGGAGGATAGATTAAAGGAGATAGAACAAAGCATATTTCACCGAAACTTTTCTACAATCGTGATCTTGAAGAAAATGACAATATCACTGTGTAACAAATTTGTTCGAAGAATAACCTAGTAGACTTATTTACAAAGGTATTACCAACTGTAACTTTTGAAAATTTGGTGCACAACATTGGAATGTAGCGACAGAGATCTTAAGTAAATATATTGTATTTTTTTAGGAGTATGTAATATATTAAATATGTACTTTTTTTCATTCACTATGGTTTTTCCCATTAGGTTTCCTAGTAAGGTTTTAATGAGGCATATTTCATATATATATATATATATATATATATAATATATATTATGCATTTAAAGGGGAGTATTATGAATATTATAATAGAAAATAGATGTCTATTACTTAGTGTCCCAAAAGCCATGTGTTACCTTTCATGTTGTCCATGTCGCCTTGTGTTATAAATATTTATGTTTGGTGTCCATGTAGTCCAGCATCCTACTTGTCAATTTGTGTTTGGTGTTTCAGTAAGTTCTACGGTCCTACTTGTCACTTTGCCTATAAATAGTGACATTTGGTGATCTTAAAACACACATATATTGTTGAGAATTCCACTTCCACTAATTTTCATATTATCCAATTTCATGATTTTTGTTATTTTATGTTTTTAGTTATTTTATTTTATAATTTTAGTTTTTTATATATTTATTATTATTATATAAATTATTATTATATTATATTTTTCAATATCCGTATTCCCGTTGTGTTCTTCAATTTCATAACCGTGAATTCATTAATATTTATAAACAAATCTTTGCACTCCTAACCATTCATCTCTCCTTTTATTTTTAAAAAAAAAAAAAAAAAAAATACAACAACTCATCTATGCGGTGGATGGTTCAATCTAGATTTTGTAATTATTGAGTTAATTTGTTTTAAAAATAATTTTGATACGATTACTTAAGATCAAACTCGCATATTCTAATTTCTAGAAGAAAAAAATTAAACATTTTTAGTTGTATGATTATTTTCATGACATGTAAGTTTTATCGTAGACATATATGACATCTCTATTGAGCTAAAGTTTTAACCCAATATATTTTGTCAAATAAACGTTATAAAAATACATGTGTCAATAAATTTAATTGTCCCTTTTATGCATTCCTAATATGGAAATCATGACATGATAATATCTTATTTAGGTAATTGGGAAAGTTTTCGTGTTTTCAAATCTAGCATATTACATATATTTCGATTTACTTAGAACCACCGCGTTCGAACAACTCAAGCTTTTGATTAGTTCTTTATCTATTAAACCACATGTCTAATCCTCTTATTAATAAACCGTATCATTTAATTTGAGATTCTCATATACTTACTATCATTATTACAATATTAAAAAATGTAATGCTCATCTTAACTTAAAGCATGGCACAACTGGAAATATTTTGTTGAATCATGTACAAATTTTATGATTTGAACTTGGATTGTGGTGCCACCCAAAACTAACCTATGTTCTTACTACTTGATCAAGTTTGTAAGAATGTTAAAGAGAGTGTAAGGAAAAATTAGATTAAATACTTAAAATTTGTGTCAACTTGAGTATAATTCAAATGGTTAAGATAGAGATTCGACCTAATCTACATCCCAACCAGTAATTATTAATGATTTCTTTTCTTTCTTTTTTTTTTTTTTTTTAAGGATTCATACAATTAAGGTAAGTTGGAGTAATGTATATTGTGTATATATTGCCTTTAAAAGTGATAGTTATATCTCAAAACAATATTACATAACCTCATTTTATTTTTGACTTTTTGGTTAAAAAGTCATATGTGTTTTTAATGAATATAAAAAAACAAACTGCGGGGAGAACAAAAATAAATTTTAAAAATATAAAACAAAAAACAAAATAATTTTCAGATCAGACATTAGTTTATATGATTTACAAATTCCCGCTACAATAATTCTAAACCCTTTATTATGGCTCAAATAATCGGAGATAAAAGTTTCCTAATTAGTATGTACATATTTGATTTAAAATTGTTAAAATCTTTTTTTTATTCAAAATCAACAACAAAATACGTCTTTTAATTGCTAATTAATTTGATGTTCAATAATGTAATTTTCATATCAAAATGAAAGAATTAGTTTTTTATTTCGTTTTTTTAGTACAAGAGATGAAAGAATGAGTAATGGAGATTTGAATTCCAGAAAGATCTCCAACAAAATCACACTTTTCATTTTATAATTAAAAAAAAAAAAAAAAGAAAAAAAGAAAAGAAAAGAAAAGAAAACAATAATAAATAAATAAATAATCACACTTTTCAACCTAAAAATTTTGTTCCTTTATACTTCAAAAACTCACATGATCCATCCTTTCATAAACTTCCAACACAAACAACCCATTTGACTTCAAATATATAATAATTTTAAATCTTATTTTAATCATAATTTTTTAAAGTCTGTTGGTTTTTTTTTTTTTTTTTTTGGGGGGGGGGAGAATTTTATTGTGTTTTAATTCATCAATATTCAAAATATTTATTTTATGCCTTGTATTTTATATTTGTTGCATCTTAGTCTCCAAATCTTCGCAATGCCTATTTTAGTTTTTAAATTTTTTCAAAACAACTATTTTGATCTTTATTATGTTATTTAGTACATGTTTGGGAGTCATTTTAAAATTATTAAAATCACTTTTGTTACATTTAAAATTACTTAGAAACACGTATTAATCACTCAAAATTAGTTCTAAATGATAAAAAAGCATGTTTCATAGTTATATAAAAATGATAAAAATATTTTAGGGCGTGTTTGGTTAGCAATCCAGATTCTATTTTATGTTTTCAGGTTTATTGAATTTGTGTTTGGCAAACAACCCGAATTCTATTTCTGAAAACTATTTTCGGATTCTGTGATCCAAACAATGTAAATTCTGAAAACAACATTTTTATGTTTTCATTATATCCCGAATTTGAATTTTAAAATTTAAAATACATAATTACATTAAATAATGTTCAAAACATTTAGAAATATAGTATATGTCATGTTATAAACTCAATTCAATTTTTAAAAAAATAAAATATTTATTATGTAATATATTATAAATTAGGTTAAATTTCAAATTTGGTCCCTATGGTCAGGATAAAATTAGAAGTTAGTCCATATGATTTTAAAATTTAGATTTTAGTTCGTATGGTTTGATAAAACTTCACATATAGTCTTTGGTTTGTTAAATCCTTTTAAATAATCTCTACCATAGAGACTATTTATGAAGCTTGGGTAAATTCAAATTAATCATAAGACTTAAATTTTAACTTCTTCCAAATTATAGAGACAAAAATTTCAATTTATTCTATAAATTATATATTATTACAAAATAAAATTTTACAATTTTTTTAACATAAAATATTTTCATAAATAATAGTTTATTATCAATTAATGTTTAGTGAGTAACTACAACTAATTTGCAATTATTTAAATTAGAATTCAATTTATGAATTATGCTACCAAACACATATCTGAAAACATGAAATATAACTATGTTTTTATTTAATCCTTTTATTTAATTCATTGTTTTCAAATTTTTGTTTTAAATAACACTTTTTACATTTTTCAATGTTCATTTCTAATCTATGTTGTTTAAAAACATGCTCATATTTAATATGGTAGCTCACATATTCAAAGGTACTTCATTAATTTGTTGGAAAGATATTAACAATAATCAAAGTAATTTTTTTTAGAAGATTTGTAACTAAGAAAAATAAAATAAATATTTTAGAAGTTGAGCTATGGGATACATGAGTTAGGTTGGGAGTGTTTTTTGAACTAACCTAAAATTTTGGATGGATTGAATTGATAACTCAAAAAACCCAAATAAAGTCTCTAACCCTTCAAATTGTGGCTTGGTTATAAATTCGGGTTCGGTTGATTGGATTGTCGGGTTATAATTTTTTTTTCTTATTAATATTAAATATGTAAAGTTATCTTCAACTCATAACTAATAACTAAAATCTAAAAAAAATAAAATGTGAAAAACCAAATAGGTATGATATTTATTAGAAACTTTAAATAAATACAAATATCATAACAATTTTAAAACAAAAATATTAAAAAATCATAAATTCATTAATTTGAAGTAGCCGAACTTTAAACAAAGAGAAATATATATATAATTCGGATTAGGTTGGATCAACCCGAATTTTTATTAATATATATGTAATTCGGGTTGGGTTGGATCAGCCCGAATTACCCAATCCGAATTTTTATTTAGTCAATCGGATATCCAACTCAATCCAACGAAACAGAAAAAATTAACCCAATCCAACTTAAGAATAAAACTAACCCAATCTAATTTTTATAATTTTGTTAGATGATCCAAATTATTCAAGTTGTATGATTTTTTAAACACCCGTAAGTTCAGCTCCAAAAATGGAACAGATATAAAACATCATTAAATAGGGCTTAAAACGGCCAATGTATTTGTACTGGAAAAAAACGGCCTATAAATTTTTGGTACGATAGAGAGAGAAGATTACGCGAAAAAAAAAAAAAAGGAAAAAAAATATTTTAAAATTTTAAAATTTTAAAATTTTAAAATAGCTTTTTTTTTTTTGGTAAATATAAAATAGATATTTAAACGTTGAATCTAATAGTTATATTGTGAATTTTATAATTTAGAGTTTGGTAATTTATCATTTAATTTTTAATACAGCATATTTGTAAATTTTAAAAATATAAAATATGTATTTAAACGTTCAATTTTGTGTTTAATTATCATCAAATTTTTATTTTTATAATAGTTATATTGTGATTAAATTATCATTAAATTTTTAATTTTATATCTAATAGTTATATTATGATGCTAAAAAAGTTATAAGTGAATTTTATAATTGTACAATGGATTAGATACATTAATTTGAAATAAAAACTTTTTAAATTCAAAATTAAACTTTTAGGGACATATAGTATTTTAAAATTCATTTACTTTATGAGCTTTCATAAACCTATATATATATATATGTGTATATAAAAATTCAAATTGAGATTAAAAAAAATATATAACAATCGAGAAACTAAACTTATAATAATTTATTTCTATATATTAAAGGAATATTAAAGTACATGTATTTTTGAATGTTCGCTTTTTTTTTTTAATAATTTCTATTTTAATAGGTATACTTTAAACGAATCTTAAAATTAGTTCCTACTATTTATTGTTGGTTAAAAATTAGTCTTAATACTCTTTCCTCTACAAATTTAAAAACATGTTCACATTATATTATTTATTACGTAAAATTTATTATATCATCATCATTATTTGACTAATTTGGATTAAAATCAACTTCGAAAACTAATGATTATTTATTAAAAGTAAAGACTAAAAGTAGTATTTTAAGTTCTAATTTAGGATCCGTTCTCCTTTCATTATTTAGTTTATGACCTCTACTTTCATCTACCAGTTTCTTTATTTTATATTATATACATTTTGGAAGTATTTTGAAAAATAAGGTTAATTTTGAAATTTATTATTTTTTTATGAAAAATTGATTTCATTTTTTAAATTTAGCTAAAAATTCAAATATTTAGTTAGGAACGATGAAAACCATAGTAAAAAGGTTGTAAGAAGACAAACACAATTTTGAGAAACCAAGGTCCCATTTGGTATCCATTTGATTTTTTTTTTCTATTTTTTGAAAATTGTGTTTATAAACAGTAGCACTTCAATCTATTGATTTGTATGTTTTGTTATTCACACGTTAGAGATTTTTTTTTTTTTAATATTAAATCTAAAATTTGAAAATTAAAAAGACTTGTTTTTACCATTTTTCTTGTTGAGAAATTAGCTAAAGATTCAAATGTTTGCATAGGAATGTGAAAATCACAAGTATAAAATTGTGACAAAAAAACAAGTACAATCTTCAAAAAACGAAAAGTAGATTATCAAATAGTTATCAAATTGGACCCAAACATTTATGAAGCGAGGATTTTAGTTTTTTTAAAAAAAAAAATTAAGTTGATAATAACATCACTTCCATCTATTGGTTGCTATACTTTTGTTGTTAGGATTGTTTTCAAAACTAAAGTCAAAATTTAAGAACTAAAAAAAAAATATAGTTTTTATTGTTGGAATTCAAATGTTTACTTAAAAGGGTAAGAAATATGAAAACCACAAGTAAGAAATGAACTCAAAAAAAAAAAAAAAAAAACAATTTTTAAAACACAAAAAATCAAATAGTTATTTTTTTCCTAAATATTTTTCAATGTATCCCAAGATGCACCATCTTTAATCTATTTCACTCCCTTCCCATGCATAAAAAGAATTAAAATATGAAAAATACTTAAATGTCTCCTAGCTATGCCTATTTTTGCACGTCTTACCAAATTATTCAATCATAATTTATCATGTGGTAAATTGTTCCCATATATTTCTTTATTTTTGTGAGTACATCGTGGTATGCACTCAAGTATTGCTCTTAAAATGTTTTTTTTTAAAAAAAAAAAAGTAGTGTATATGAATTTGGCATGTGGTAAATTAGATCGACCAATTTGGTGGAATTTGGATAATTGCAATGAGCATTACTTTTAGGGCTAATAAGTAACTGTGTAGCAATATTTTACAAAAAATAGCAAAATCTATTAGTGATGAACTCTTTCTAGCGATACAATCTGTTGTTAATAGACTCCGAGAATTAAATCTAAATTTTATTATATCTACAAAAAATTTTGCAACATGCTATACTAATACTTTAGATTTGATTTTTATATTTACAACTGCCACTATTCATACTTTTAAATAGAAGTATTTAGAAAACTCGATGACTCGAAAAAATCAATCAACCCAACCCAACCCGTGAATTCTATTGATTGGATCGGTTCATGGACTCACCTAAAATATAACCAAAAAATACCCCGAACTTATAATTAATTTAAAATTTTTATATATTTTTTTTACTCATAATACAATTATTTATACATATATTTATTTTAGTTTGATTTAATTTCATTATTTTTTGAATAATTTATTCTCAAAAACCTCGTAAAAAAGTTATTTTTAACAATTTGAAAAAAAAATTATTATATAAATTGAAATTGAATTGTTAATCTTAAATCAATATATAAAAATAATTAATATTTTTATTTTATTTTCTAAAATAAAATTTTAAATAAACAAAGTGGTTAATCTAAAACAACTAAAACCAATCCAAATTAATATTTTTAATAAGAATTTATTTGGATTAAAGAAATTTACAATCCAAACAATTAGATTGAGTCTAAAATAATTTCGAACACAAACAAATTGAGGAACATCTCTACTTTTAGACATGAATTTGAAAACTGAAGTGAGAGAGAGAGAGATGACGGAGAGTCCAAAGTGAAAGGCGCCAAAAGGCCATTGATTAAGGGGAGAGAGAGTAAGAAGAGAAGAAAAGAGAGAGTAGAAAGAAAGAAAGAAAGGAGAGGAGAGGAAAGGAAAGGAAAGGAAAGGAAAGTAATATAATGTATGTATGTAGTGGTATTAATAAATAATAATAATAATAATAATATAGTGGTATTTGCATGCAATCTCAGAACTTTTGCTCCACCTGTAACCCTCCTCTTCTCCCCAACTTTCATCCCTCTTCACCGTCCATCCGTCTCTCATTTTCTGGCCTTACTTAACCATGGTTAAACTCATGAACTACTTCTACCCTTCTTTATTTATAATCTCTCTATATATATATATTTATATATTCTTCTTCCTCAATACCTCCCTTCACATTTGTCATTTCCTTTTTAACCAACCCACCACTCTCCTTCTCTCTATATTTCTTCACCCATCCCCCACCCCATTTCCACCCTCTCTTCACTATCATTCAGCTTCCAAAAATAGCACATTTTATCCTACTTCTCTCTCTCTCTCATCATGATGCCCATTTTGGACCACCATGATAATAATCAACCTCCTCCCTCTCTTCCCCACCACCGTCTCCTCCTCCCTGCCGCCGATGATCTCGCCGCTGCCGTCCCCGCCTTCTCTTCTACTGCTCTCCATCGCAAGAAACGGATGCCCAGAAACCGCCGCCGCTCTTCTTCTAATCTTCCTTTCTTTCCTCCTTCTTCCTCTTCCACTCCTCCTCCTCGGGTACTCTCTCTCTCTTCTTCATCTTCATCTCTCTTTTTTCTCAATATTTCCACATTTAATAAGTTTCCCTTTTTTTTCTTCTTTTTATTGGAGTACCCCTACCTTTTTTTGGTTATTGTAGTTGTGCACCCCACTCCAATAAAAAAAAATTGTTACATAATAATAAATTGTGATTAGACCATTAACTCAGCTGCACAGAGATAGATGTAATCTAAAAATTTAGTAGTTTATTAACTACTAAATAATTTAGTTTCATAAACTAAGACTTTACATAAAATTATCACTCTTTTTTAATACGAGACTATTATTTATATATATATAAGGGATTTTTAAAAATAGAAAAAAAAATTATTTACATAAAATAATAAAAATTTAATAATTTTTTTTTATAAAAATCGATAAAAGTCTATCAATATCTATCAATATTTTTTTTATTAAGTGGTAGAGATTATTTTATTAATATTTTTTAAGCATTAGGAAGTAGTTTTTTTTTTTTTTTTTTTTTTTACAAACTCCTCCATTAATTTGTGCATAGAAAAATTAGTAACAAAGAAAAATAAATCGAAAACAAAGTTTCTTTTTCGATTTATTTATCGATTATTATTATTTTCATGGTGCAAAAAATGGATGTGGCTTTGGGTAAGTTGGTAATTTAGTACAATATGGAGGTGAATTAATTAAGCCTTGAGATTTTATATGGCAACCCATCGAAGAAGACGACACCCAACAAACAAAAAGAGAGATACCATATATATATATATATGAACGAATTTTTAATTACAATAATTCAAACACCCTTTTATCTATTTCTTCCCTTCTTATCACTTTTTCCATGTTATTTTAGTTTACATTATGTCCCAGACAATCTAGTTTCGAAGAAAGTGAATTTGTTTTTTTTTTCTTTTCTCTTTTTGTCCATCAAATACTATAAATAATTCTCGTACTTTTCTTTTTTTGGTTATGTTTTCGATCCTAATGTTGGATTTTGGGGTGGTCGTGTTGGGGGCAGTGTCATTGCTATTTCAAATTAAACACCATGTTTTTTTTTCCCTTTTTGCTGAGTTTAAATTTGATTTTGGAAAAAAAAAATTGAAGAATCAATTTATATACATGTGTGATATTATTTATCAAACTTGACATTCATTATTTGATTCAGATTTGTAATTTGTTTTGAAAATTTTCTAATTTACTTTTAAATCAATCTTGAAGAGCTAGCTAAGATGTAAATAATTAAATTAAATAATTTGAATAAAAAAATTGTGTTTGTAATTTGAATGAACAGGTAATTGATCCAATGAAGCTGAAGTTTCTTTTCCAGAAGGAGCTTAAGAACAGTGATGTTAGCTCTCTGAGGAGAATGATACTCCCAAAGGTTTTTTTTTTGAAAAATATTTAATTGATTTATATTCATATGCTTAATTTAGATATATATATCCATAATTAATTAACACATAAATTATTCTTATAATTAGTAATTAGAATTTTGATTAGTTAATTTAATTTTCAGAAAGCAGCTGAAACTCACCTTCCAGTATTGGAGTCTAAAGAAGGAATGATAATCACCATGGATGACTTGGATGGGGTGCATGTTTGGAACTTTAAATACAGGTTTAATAATTAAATATTTGATTTGATTTTGTTTTTCAGTTTGAAATATATTTATTTTCTTAGTTTTTAAGATTTCCCCCCCTTAATTTTTGAAATTTGAAAATGGTTTTTTTTCTAAGGAAAATATTGATGTAATAATGCCATTATTTGGGGTTGAATTTTGCAGGTTTTGGCCAAATAACAATAGTAGAATGTATGTACTTGAAAATACTGGTAGGCTTTCTTCAATATATTACCTTTTAATTAATTAGTTACTAAAATCTTGTTCTAAGTTTTCTATCTTCTAACTCAACACCCATTTTCAAAAAAAAAAAATATTAATATTTTGCTATATTTGTAAATAAGTTGCTCATTTTCCTATATTTCAAAACAAAAAATATCATGATCTAACATATCTATATGTATTTGTTTTGGTATTGAGTTGTCACAGGAGACTTTGTCAATGCCCATGGCTTACATCTAGGAGATTTCATCATGGTTTATCAAGATAGTGAAGAACATAACTATGTAAGCTTCATATTGTTTCTAATAAGTTATCTCATAGCACTTGCTCTAGAATAATTGGCAAAATATTAGAACAACAAAAATTACGAAAAGGTAATGACTCTTATGACCTTGGTTTCAAATCATTCAAATTACAGACGTAATTTGAAAGTGTGCAAAAAGAGTGTGAGCGGTACAAATATCTGGGAGTTTTTTAAATTAGGGTATGGAAGAGAATTCGGTGAGATTGTTATAAATTTTCACATAGACCCTTTTGGTTGGCATTTATCTAATGGATGCATATAATGAGTGTTTCTTTTTCTCTTTTGGCTTGCATTTCCATAGGTGATTCAAGCAAAAAAGGCTTCCGAGCAAGAAATATATTCCGACATAGCAACCAACGACATTGTGATCAACAACGACATTATGTTTCAAGACTATGATGCTAGCAAAGTGGCCAGCTCCATATATGTGCCTAGTCCAATCATGGAAGATCCCGTGTCGTCATTTATCTATGACACTAGTTCTGCCTTCGACAACGATTCACCTTTCGACTTTATGAGTGGATCAATGACCAACTACTCGAGACTGGGAGCTCTCGAAGGCTTTGGATCGGTCGAGAACTTGTCTCTCGACGACTTCTACTAAGAGGCTACATAGCTACATAGTAAAGAAGCTTAAGCATGGTTTCACAACATATGATCAAATATTTAGCTAGAAAATCCTTTGGAGGTGAAGGGCTTAACTTAATGTTCGTACTGTCTATTTTGGTACACTACACTGTTTATTTTGGTGCTAAAATGTGACCATGCAAGTTTGTATAATAAAAGAATGTCAAGCTTTAAGTTGTTGTCTCTGTGTGTTATATTATATACTTTTATGTTCAACTTATTTCACAATAAAGGTTTGTGTTTTAACAATACGTGTGGTAGGTTATTTGAATTTCTTACCTTTTAGTCAATGCTTATGTTAGCCAATTCAAAACTTTTGAAAGTGATATTACGATATTACTAAAGCACTCCTGATTTGGTGAAGTATCTTCCCACTTTCATTTTTATTTTTTTTAAAGATTTCACATCCATTAAAAAATGCAATTGAAAAATTGATATTAAATTATAAGGGTAGCTTTGAACTTTTTAATTTTATCTTTCTAAAAAGAGCATAGCTGGATTGATATCAAGTATATGTAATCAACTTTGTGGTCAGAGGTTCAATCCTTTCGCCCTATATTTTGTCAAAAAAAAAAAAATAAATAATAAATAATAAATTTATGTCCATTTGACCTCCAGATTTTAAATAAAGTTTTTAAGAGGTTCTTGAAGTTAAAAATGTCTAATGTATTTCTCGTCTTTTAATTTTGTGTCTAATAAGTCTCTGACATATTTTAGATTTTTTAAAAGTTAAGTAATATATTGCGTACAAAATTGAATTTCATGTCTAATAGAACTCTAAACGTTTATAAATATCATGACTACTAGGTTAATGAATTTGAAAAAATGTCGAATTAGTTAATGACATATTAGACACAAATTAAAAATTTAAAAATTCAAACTTATTAGACACAAAATTTAAAATTAAAGTTTAAGAACCTATTAGATACCTAATTGAAAATTGAAGACCAAACTATAACAAACTTAGTTAATCTAATGAAAGCCCCTTACAAAATCTAATTTTAAGATGAAATGCATGGAATCCTTACCAACAAATTTGACGGTCTTGTGCCCTAACTCTAAACTCATTTCTTTTCATAACCATCTACAAAAAGCTTCATCTAAAAACATATTGGAAAAGTAAAAGAGGGGTAAAAAAACTCATCAAACAATTATCCCATCAAATCATGAAAGTGGATATATAAGGAATTATGATTTGTTAAATCACGTCTATCCTAATTTTCTTATAAATGCCGGCCAACTCTTACCATGATTTTCGTTTGTGTAACTTTTACTTGACAAGACACTTACTAGTTACTCATCATGCAAATTTCACATGACATGCTCATAGATACTTGAGTGCATTATAGTCTTGGTAGCATAACTTCCAGGTGGAAATCTTCAGCGCTCTCATATGTGTAACTTACGTTTTTGTGGTTCTTAATACTCCTTCATACTCTATCCGATAGGAATCTTCGAACACTCGTATGTTTAACTTACGTTTTTGTAATAGTCCCTAACACTCCCTAATATACACTACCTAATTTGCCCTAACATTAGGGGATCCCTACCTACCTGGTTGCAAAACCCTTTGTGTCCTTCCATTAATTATCATAGTCTCACCACTTTCTCTATCTTTTTCTTTCTTTTTGTCATAGTCTCTTGTTTTGTCCTCTCTCTCTTCTTCTTCTTTTCCACACTTCTATGATGAAATAATGTGAAGCTTAAGATTGATGGGCTATGTGTGTTAACAATAAAATTGACTTAGGATTATATATACCCATTTAAATTTCATGGATGCTATATATATATATATATTATTTGGAAGCTTTCTATTCTTGTTTAAAAGGAAAAAAAGGTTAAATTGTAATATTTGGTCTCTATAATTTAGAGAATGTTATAAGTTAGTCTCTAGAGACTATTTATGAAACTTTTATCAAATCACGTAGACTAACTTTTAAATTTCTTCAAATCATAGACACCAAATTTGTAATTTTAAAAAAATGGTAAAATTCAATACATACAATTTAGTTATCCTATTTACGAAAAAATATAATAATCATTGGTATGTGTATAGATATATATATGTTCCCCAATCGATAAAAAACATTCACTCGGGTTGCCGACAAAATGATCAACTATAACTATCATTGTAATTATTAAGAACCAGTTAGATAACTATTTGGTTTTTAGTTTTTAGTTTTTGAAAATTAAGCATATAAACATTCCTATCACTTCTAAATTTTTTGCTTTGTTATCTATTGTTTACCATGTTTTCAAAAATCAAACCAAACTTTGAAAACTAAAAAAAAAAGTAGTTTTTGAAAACTTGTTTATGTTTTTGGAATTTGGCTAAGTAAACTCTTCTACTTAAGAAAATGTAAACCACGGTAAGAATATGAGAGAAAATATACTTAATTTAAAAAAAAAAAAAACGGAAGCTCATTTGGTAACCATTTCGTTTTTTATTTTTGGTTTTTGAAAATTAAGCCTATTTCCTTTATATTTCTTACAATTATTTGCATCTTTTACAATGGTTGAATTCTTAGCTAAATTTAAGAAACAAAAACAATTTTTTAAAAATTATTTTTTTTTTAGTTTTCAAATTTTGACTTGGTTTTTTAAACAGTTGGTACAAGTAGATAACAAAAAAATAAATTTGGAAGAAAAGTAAAGTCTACGGACTTAATTTTTAAAAAAAAAAATAAAAAATCAAATGGTTAATAGAAATGACAACTCACAATAAATTGTTGTTTCCACAAATCAATTAACTTTCATATTCAATCAAAACTTTCAATTAAAAATGTTAGAAAAAAATTTGATTGGAACAATCAATACAAATTTTTAATGTGTGAAACCATATGAGTGTAGACATATGAATCTTCATCACAAAAATGTTACCCTAAAATTCATGCTTGTATGGATACCTAAAATTCTTAACCAAACGATTTCAGCAATTTCAGCAATACTTTTCAAAAGGATTTGACAAATCAATTTATAAATTTGATTATTTTCTTCTTTTTTTTTTTAAATAGTTTTTGAAAGGTTAAAGTATTAATACAATAAAAGTTAAGAGTAATTATTGAAACGAAGTACAAACATTTTCATCTAAAATAATACAGTAAGAATATTCATTATTATTATTCTTTTGAAATGTTAAGATTTTAAAATAATGTTTGAAAGTTTAGGAGTTGTGAAACAGGTAAAAATTAGGAAAAATTACCTTTTTAATCGTCAAATTTTGAAGAATGTATGCATTTGATCCTTGAATTTTAAAAATATATCTTTTTAGTCCAAAAATTTATAAAAATAGGTCTATTTGGTCCCTAAATTTTCAAAATATACTTTTTAGTCTCCAAATTTATAATAGGTTTAAAAAATCATTGAAGTATTTTTTGTTTGTTTTTTAAAAATATTTATATGATATTTAAAATTATAAAAAATAGTTTTAGAGAGAATGTGATTTTAAAAATTATTCTTCTATTTATTGTAATATAATTATTCAAAATAATAGTATAAAGTTATTTGAGAAACTTTTTAAACCTATTTTTAAAAATTCACGAATTAAAAATGTACATTTTTAAAATTTAGTGGTCAAACACATATTCTTTAAAACTTGAGGAATAAAAATATAATTTTTCTAATAATTTATATATTTTTCTATACTCTACCCAAATAAAAATCTTCGATTTTCAAAATGAAATAAATTTAAAAGTCAAAATTTATCCTAACAACTATATATATTTTTAAATCCATTTGAAGGCCAAAAATGAATTTTTAATTTTGATAAAAGAAATTTACGGAAACCCATGAATATCAAATCCAATTTCAGCATGTAAAATATTTATCTTTAAACAAATAACAATTTTCTAAACAATTTTATCTGAAATAAAATATTTTAACTTCAAAATTCGTAGAGATAATTTTATTCTTTTCGGGTATTTCAAGATCACACAAGATTGAACTGAAAAAATGGTTTTGAATTAAATAATAAAAAAATTACTCTATTCTTAGAGGCTAGAGATTGAATCCTCACCCCTATAGCAAAACAGAACACTTAAAAAGAAGGTTTTTAAAAAAATCTCTTATAAATTGAATGACTCATCTTATAATGACTGTTTTATACATTATTTTTAACTTTTTACATGATCTTTTTAAAAAGAAGTAATTGACAAACATTAGCATAGAAAATTGGAAATTTAGATTATTGGTAAGAAAATAAATAAATTATTGAAAAAAAAACTTTTAATAAAGGTAATTACCTTTTCAAACGTCAAAAGGAGCATTATTCAACCTCTCATTTAGCTGAGATCAAAGGTTCAATTTTCCAATCACACGTATTGTCACAATTAATAGTTTCACCTCACACTTTTGGTTTTATATATTTATATAAAAAAGATAATTTTAAATAGATTAAATTCATAATTCAAAGGTACCATAAACATATGGGAACAAAAATCCAAAAAAACCATACTCAAAACTCATTGTAGTTTAACACTTTGATATTTATAAAATAAATGAAATTTAGACTCAAAATTCATCATTTTTTTTAGAGAAATTAAAAGAGTTTAAAATCGAACCCTTTTTTTTAATTTAAAAAATTCAAAATCTTAAGTTGAGATACAATCTATACTTTATATATTAATCAATTAAAAAAACCAAAACCTTAATTTAAGAACTCCATCAAAATAATAGTAAGCGAATCAGAAAAATAAAATCGCACTATTTTGGTAGATAAAGAAACAAAATCTTTTATTTGGACTGGATTTCCTAGTATATACAATTTAAAAAAATAATTTGGTTTGAAGAAGTATGATTGGATGAATTGTAATATTATGATTATTGTTTTTTTTTTTTTGGATAAAATTAGGCTGACAGAGTGCAGAACTGTCTGCTCCTCTAATTATAGTCTTGGCAGCATGGCTTCCAGGTGGAGATCATTCCCTATTTCTTTGTTTTTTCTTCTGGACAAAAACTTCCTCCAAAACAGTTCATGTGAATTTCACAATCATCTCAGTCTTTTTGTTTTTTATTTTGGAGGAAATTTCTCATACTAATCAACCTACACAACAATTCATGTGAATTTCCTAATCATCTCTGCCTGTTTATTCTTTATTTTGAAGAAATTTTTTTTATATTTATGTGATTTTTTTTATACTAATCAACAACTTTTAAAAATTATGTGGATTTCATATCGAATATGAAATACAAGAGTACTAGAAAATTCCCAAATATTAAACATATTCATTCATCTTCCTAATTTTAAAATATTAAATCTTGTAGAAAAAATGTTTAAAAAAAAAAAGAAAAGAAAAAAAATTATAAAAAAAAAAATGCTAATTCGTAACTCCCACACCAACGGCATCCCCGCGATATCCGACTTGAAAGAGCGATATTTTCAATTAATTTAATACTTTATTCAAATTTTTAAAATTTACTTTCATAGGTGAAAAAAAGTAAAGTTAATGGAATTTACGATAAATATATGGGGTGAAATTTGAATTTTTACTGAACTGGAACTGGAAAATTATGAAGTTATGCCAAATCTGATCCCGGCTACGAAGCAAAACAGGGTTTTCGTTCATCGATTGATTCTCGTACAGTTTATTCTTCAAAAACCCTAATTTTGTTTTTCTTCCATCGATTCAATTCAACAATTAGGTTTCGAAGCTTCAAAGCTAGGGTTTTTGCGCCACATTAATGGCCGAAACTACCACTATGGAGGAGGTCGCATTTGATGCGAAACGGAAACCTGCTGATCCTTGCTGCGAAGCGAAAGAGGAGCGTTCGAACAAACTTCAGAAGCTCGAAGTGGTTGAAGGTGAAGAATCTTGTAATGATGTGAAGAAGAATGGTGAGAATGGTGATCACCATAAGGAAAATGATGAATCGATTGATAATGTTTCTTCTTCGGTTGCGGAAGGGAAAGATGACGATGGAGTTGTTGGAGCTGATTTAGACGCGGGAGATGAGGTGGAGGATGATGAGGATGAAGACGACAGTGAGAATGGTGAAAAATCGAGTGGAAAAGCGGCGGAGGATCGGAAGGGGAAGGGGATTATGAAGGATGACAAAGGAAAAGGGAAATTGATAGAGGAAGATGACGACGACGATGAAGATTCCAGTGACGATGGAAGTGAATTGGATTCTGAAGAGAGCGATTTGTCGGATGATCCACTTGCGGAGGTCGACTTGGACAACATCCTTCCTTCAAGGACGAGGAGGCGAAAGGTTCACCCTGGAGTTTATTTTGCTACGGATCTGGGGAACGACGACGATGATAGCAGTGATAGTGATGCTTGAAACGTTCAGAAGGTCAGTAAATTCGGCAACCGAACCTTGGAGTTTGTAGAAGTGATATGAGTTGATATTTCTCAGTTTTATCTTGTTTAGGGATAATGCAGCAATGTAATGAGTTACTCCATACTATTTGATTTTGAAGGTTACACGTTTTCTTGTTTTCCCACTTTGACATCCAAAGCGTTGAGGGTTGCTTGCATCCATGGCTATCTTTAATATGCATTTTTCTGAACGACGTAGAAGCAATGTTTAGTCTTTCTTTGTAGGAGGGGATTGTACTCACTCACACTCTTAATTGTAAGCTAAAATTAATGGATATCAAGGGAGTTTGTAACATTTGATTCTTCACCTATTGGATATGTTAGTGATGCCAATACTCTTGCACATTGAAATGCAGTTTTTTGAGATTTAGATCATCACTTCCAAGCATTATTACAGTAGAACTTGTCACCAAGAAATACCTTGAGAACAATAAAATGTCGGGTTAAAGTTCTTCTCTTCTCAATGATTGCAACCATGGAGTGAAAATTTTCCTGAAAAAAAAAAGACGAACTTGACGACAATAACTTGATAATCTGTGAGGGAGAAATCCTGTTCAAAGAAAGAATTAACTTTTACACATTCTTCATCTTCAGTTTGAATATGTTTCCATTTTTCTTTTTAGTGAAAATATGTGTTTATCTGCCGGAGAAGGAAGAGTCAGTTATGGAGTTTAATGTTGAATCTTTTTATTTTCTGCTTCTCAGTGCTTTTGAGTATATATGTCTATGACCATGTGAGTCTTCTTTTTAGGTTTGATCATCATTTTTTTTGGTTTTATTTGTTGAGCTTGTTTATTTGAGACATCTTTATCTGCGGTATGTTATACACATGCTGGTATGCTGGTGTGCTGGTATACTATAGTTTTTCCTTATCCTCAAGCAACTGCTTTGATATCTTTCTTCTCATTGTTTTAGAGTATATACGCAATTTGGGGAGAGGGTATGGGAGTAGGGAGTAGGGAGTATTGAGTAGGGGGTAGGGTGTAGGGGTGTAGAGGTGGAAGTTAAGAAACAATGTACTGATCGAAAAGAAACAATGTACTGATGGGGTGTAGGAAATATGTTAAAGATAAGAGGAGAAGGATATTGTACCAAATCCAAAAGCCAAGAGGGAGGGAGATCGCAAAAAAAATCTTCGGCAAGTATAATCAGAAAAGACACAAAATCCTCAACCATATTAAACCACTTTGAAGTCCAAACATTTCAGTCCTCGAAGTTATCACTTGGTAAAGTGTCTTTCCTCTTCAAGAGACACTCGTCTCTCTGCCAGACACAACTTATGCTACCCCCACTCCAAGGAGCGGTGGGGTAAATTTGAAAGAATGTAGGTATAGAACTCCATTTAGATGTTAGTTAATAAGTGATAAACGGTTTGTGGATTTCTTCTGACAAAACTTTTCAAAGTAGTTTTTAAGGTGTCTTCACTCTTCAATAACCACCCACTCTCTTCTTTGAAAACGACTTGTGCTACCCCTTCCCAAGTAGCGGTGGGGTAATTTCAAAAGAATACATGCATAAAACTCCAATTAAATGCTGGTTCATTAGAGATATCTAACTTTATCATAAAGGTAAAAAAATTATATGATTCTCTTTTGACAATTCTTTTAAACGTGTAACCATGTCTTTGCCACCTAAACAATACTTCTCAAATACCCAGATCCCTCTCTTGGAGATCGCAGTCCGATTACTTAGTTTTCAAAGAGCATGAGGAGTTATCTTTCTTAACATAGATTTACCGCAGGGTTGGTAAAAATCTCTCAGTTAGACAAGTTGTTTGAAGAAAATGTTATAGGAAAGCTCACAAAGATGGAACCATTTAGTTGCATTCCATCATCTTTTTAAATTTTAAGAAGCATGACCTCTTTGATAATTGATCATTTCATTGCTATGATATAAAACTTAGATCCTAAGTGCTCTTCTAATTACTATTTGCAAGTGTTGTAGACATCTTGGAAAGAAAAAAAAAACACATTCTGTGATTTTGTGATCAAGAATCTTCCTGGAATCATATGGATCTAGCAATGCCTACATTTCTTTTTTAAAGAATTTAACATGACTTGTATAAGAAAATGTTAAGGATATCATAATCACTGAGTTAGGTTATGTTTGTTGCTAGGATGGTTACATTTTAGCTGTTTACTGTTTTTTTTTTCTTTTTTGAAGTAAAATAGGGGTGTAGGAGACGGAGATTCGAACCACATATCTATTGATCGCTTAACTAATACATTCATATGTCAGTAGAGCTAAGTATGTTTTGTGGTTTAGAGATAGAGAAGCAGGAGAATCTTTTATACAAGTTTAATCGTCTGAAATATTTCAGATGGCATAGACTTTGGATTCACTTTTTGATGCATTCTTTTTTATGTGCAGTTCAAGAATATGGTTCGTCCTCTTTCCATTCTTTTGTGGCTGTATGCCGACCAGGAATCTATTTTATATCAAGTTATATGAACAGATGTTTCTCTTTTCTCTCTTTTATTTTTTTTAAATAATTAATTTATAGAATTAATTTAATTTAAAATTAATATATATCGGTGACATTTGCTTCTATGTTTTATTGATATTTATATCCTATATAATGAAGGGTAATAACATTAGGCAGTATTTTTTGTTAATAATAGTTGAGCGTATAACAACAATTATAAAGAATTGCAAATATAGCAAAATCTGTTAGTGATAAACTTGGATAGATTTTTATTAGTGATAAATTCTATCACTAATAGACTTTTACTAGTGATATGATCTTATCATTAATAGACTTTGAGAACTTGATCTAAACTTTGTTACATTTGCAAATTCTTTTACATTGTGTTATATTTGATAGTATTTTAAGTTGATTGCTATTTCTGCAAACTGTCCCTATAATTGATAGGTTAAATTGTAAGTTTGTGGTGTTTGGTCCATCAACTTCATAAGTTTGTATTAAACAACTCAATTTCAGTAGTAAGCACTATTGAAGTTTGCACATTTATGAATAACATTATTTTTTTCTCATTTATTGATAACTTCATAAGTCTTTTAACTCCAACATATTAACTCTAGACTTCATAGTTCAACTTAGTGCCCCGATCCCTACAATATAGTGCATATTACTACAACAATCTATTTGGCATTCTTAAAGTTTATTGACTTATTACCTACAAAATTGAGAGTTTAGAAATTTATTAGATACGTTTAAAAAGAGATTTAAGAAGATGAGCACTAAACTTTAATTAATTAAATTAATATAAATGTAAAGTTTTCCAATTTTTAGAAATATTACAATTATTTAAATATGGTTTTAAACTTTACCATGGAGAACTACCCCAACTTAATCAGCATTTTTAACAACCAATATTTAATGTTACTAATTGATAAGTAGGGAAAACTAGACACAAGAAAAATACATAAAATAATGAAATATATCAAGTCATCATCTATCCTAATTTTCCTAAAATACCATGCAGTTTCTTAAGTCATATCTAAAAAAGTTTTATTCAATATCATTTCTCATAATTTTGTCAATGCTTTACTATCTCTTTAGAATCAATGAAGTCTAAGAAATAATTTAAATTTTTTTTATTGAAATATAATAAATCATTTAGGATATATTTGGAGCAAGGATCTTAAGACTATAATAACTATCTCTTGCTATGGTAAATACTATTTTATATTTTTCAATTAGTAACAGTCAACACTATTTCAAAATTCTCATTTACTACCATATTTACTATTTTCTTTTCAAACTAAAATAGTTTACACCTCATATACATACTATTATAACCCAAACTAAAATAATCTACATCTCAAACACAAACTATTATAATCCAATTATAATAACTTAGGAGTATAATAACCAACTTTTTTCTCCAAAGGTCCCCTTAAAATTTGTTAACTCGTTTAAATTGGAAGAGAATTGAGAGTAACGTAATTATTATTCTTTTGTGTTTTCTGTATTCGCTTGAAAGGGAAAAAAAATTAAAATTAAAATTTTTTAAAAAAAGTTATTAACATAACTTCTTAATATTAATTTGTCTTGACACAAGTGCACTTTCATTGGCATAAACTTATATTATTGATAGATTAAAGGTTTGATTCTTTACTCATATATTGACAAAAGTATTTTTTAATATTTAATTTTTTTAAATGAAATTTAAGTATTCTCAACATCTCAGAATGTATAAAATCAAATTTAAATATTCACAGGAGAGCAAAATATTTCCAAATATCCATCTCATTAACAAAATCAATTTCAAATATTCTTGGAACTTCTCTAAATTCAAACATTAATAATTGTTTTCATTATTTACAATGAATTTGGAAACTGTACATTATTTTTCATCATTTTATTCTATCGACAAAATATATTTTAAACTTAACAACATTCTCTAGATTCAAATGTTAATCATAATCATAGAATTTGATAATTCCATATATATTTTGTTTATCAACAAATAACGTTTTAAATTCTAACAACAATCCCTATAGTTAAACATTGATCATAACCTTAATAAATTGTACTGAAACTTGAAAATTCCATATTTTCTCATTTAAGAGGTATATCTTCATCAAATTGACTTTAGAATAAGTTTAATTTTATGTTAAATAAAACTAATTTTTTATTTAATCAAAATAAATCAATTTTTAATTAATTTAGTCTTTTTTTTTTTCGGTCAGATAACAACTTTTGAAAATAAATATCCAAAAATATTTCTTAAAAAAACCCCAAAAATTCACTTGGATGATGGTCTTCCACAAAGAAACCCAAGGCCAACAGTGGTCAATTTGGAGTTGAACCCATGGCCCACAATTCAGCCCACAAAAGTCTTGGGCTTTTGTTGGATACAGTTTCATTATCACAACATTTATTTTGAATTATGCTATCAAGTTATTTTGAATTATGCTTTTGCTATCCTTCCCAAGTAGCCATAGGGTAATTTTGAAAGAATTTGATTTGAGGATACTAGTTTGTTCAAATATTGATTGACAAGTGATATATAACTTGGTCATTATTGTAAAATAACTGTGCAGATTTCTTAAGATAAGGTGTCTTCGCTCTTCAAGAGACACTCGCTCATTTGTTTGAAATGACTTATGTTATCCAACTCTAACGAACGGTGAGTAATTTTAAAAAAATTTAAGCATAAAACTCAATTCAAATGATAGTTAATAAGTGATATCTAACTTTACCATTATCATAAAACGATTATGTAAATTGCATACGATAAGTTGAATTCGTTCTCGACAATTACTAACTCTTTTAGTATAAATAACTTATGTTTTTCTTTTTCCAAAACTCAATAAGGCAAGTAATTTAGAAAGAATTCAAGCATAAAATTCATTGGTGATGATTTAACTCACCACCCATATATCCCACAATCCAAGAAGTCAAAAAGCCTTTAATCAATTGAAAATTTATTTAAATGGTAATTTTGAGGATAATTATCTCATAAATAGTATGCACTTTTCATCTTTCATAAATAACATTCTTGTTGGCTAATTGTTTGGTGGATTGTCCCGGTGGATAATTTTAAAAGAATTTAGGCATAAAACTCAATTTGGATGCTAGTTAATAACTAAAGAGCAATGGAAATGTCTAACCTAGATTGCACCTAATCTCCATATTCCCCATTTTCATACTAAAAAAAAAATGTATATTTTTTAAAAAGAAAATATTATCACATAGAAGTTTAAAATGAGTGTAGCATGGGCTGCACAATAGATGAGTGCACCTAGCATCTAAGTATTTTCCATAACTAAGTACCTAACTTTGTCATTATTATAAGACAACTATATGGATTTCTAATGATAAGTTTGAGTTTGGTCTTCCAAAGATATTCACTCTGTTGTTATAACTAATTTTTTTACGTGTTGCACATAGTTGTTGTCTTTTAAAATATGGAATTAAGAATTATAAGTTTTAATAATATTGGGCTAATAATTACATTAGATATTTTTTAATAAAATTTTGACATAATCACATAATTGATTAAGAGAGTACTCATCAAATTTCTACATCTATTTAAAATTAATATTATTGTTAATTAGAATTAATGATAGAGAAACATTTCAAAATTACTTTCTAGAAAATAAATGGATAGAATTTTTTATATTCAAGCTATCTATATCACGACTCTTCACACTATTATTATTACTACTCAAGTTGATGGTGAAGTTTAAAAATATTTTTTTCACTTTTATTTTGTTTTAGTTAGTTTCTTAATTTGAGTTTTAATTATGCATAAAAAAGAGTGATAATATATACTTTAACTTTTAGAAATTAATATTATATCTCTAAATAATGGAATGATTTTTTTAATTATATTATATAATTCAAAATTATTGGAAAAAGTAGGAGTTATAAAAAAAAAAAAAAAAAAAAAAAAAAAAAAAAAGAAAAGAAAAGAAAAAGAGTTAAGTCGTATATTGGGACATGAGAGCAATAAATATTGGAGAAGTAATCTTAAATGTTAATTTATTGTCTCTTAGTATTTTGGAATTTAAATATTTTTAATAAAGATACATAAAAAATTCAAAGTAATTTTGGAATATAAAGTTAATTTAATTTTTAAAATTAAAATTTGAAAAATGTACAAAAACAACTCTATGTTCGATTTTAAATTTTTATTATTCAAAATAGAAATGATTTTAAATTTAAAAACACGCTCCAAAAAACTATTAGAAATTTTTTAGAGTTGATCCGGAAAAGAGAGAGAAATTAATTTTTAGAAAAATAAGAAAAAGTGAGGAAATTTTGGCTTGATTCATTTTTCGAAAAATATAATCGAAATATAGAAGAAGATTTTCTCATTCTAGTATATAAGTTGGGGTGGAGGAATATATACATAAATTACTAAGTAAATCTCCTAAAGATACTCGTGTATAACCTAAAAAAAACAACGCAAGAATAATATTTATAAAGAAATAGTAGAAGAATTTGGAAATGTGTTCACCAATATTGCTTAACATGAGAAGAAATCTTACCTCTTCGTACTTTCCTCTCCACTTAATTGATGATATTTGCAGCTATTTTTTAAATCCTCGCTCTTCTATTTGTCTTTGAATCTGTTCTCACTTCTTAATGTGTTTTGAGCTCTTCGTTATTGTTGACTACTCTCCTTCCAAATTTTAGTATCAAGCAACTTACTATATTTGTTTGATGCCAAAATATAGTTCATCCATATACTTATCGAGAGAAATGAAACTTTGAGAGGGTTGAGAGATAAATGAAAACAAATTAAGAGAAGATATAAGGGCATGAACAATCAGCGTATGTCTTATATGGTTGTTAAATATTTAATTTTAAGATTAGTTTTTGTAAAAAAAAAAATTGAGAAAATTTTTAATATCCAAATCTTATCATATTCTTGTTTTGGATGTGGAATATTGAAAGGTTTATTGAATTTTAAAAATAAATGTTATTAGATTAGAGAAACCATCCACCACTTAATCATTTTATTAACTAATAAATTAATGAAATTTAAATTGAAAACAAAAACCCACCAATGTGAGAGTTACTTAATTGAGTGGTTCTTGAAGCCATTGCAATCTTTTGGTAGATTTAAAAACCAATCAAATGAAGGATAATGTTGGTATTACTTTAAAAGGCAAGGTTAGTAATGTAAAATATATATATATATATATATATATATTTTCAAAATTCGTTACTTTAGATATAATATATTATAGATAACTTATATATTATCCACTCCAGTAAGTTATTTACTAAAATGATCGTGTGGATTTATTTTGATAAAGTAGTTGTACTTTTCGAGAGACACTCGTTTATTTGTTGGAAATAATTTATGTTTATCTTAAATTCAACCTAAATGAGCTATGGGTAATTTTGAAATAATTAATGCACATAGCTCCATTTAGATGCTTGTTAATAAGTGATATCTAACTTTTGTAAAATGATTACATATATATTTTTTTTTATAAGATGATTTAACTCTTTAGGAGACATTCACTCCTTTAATAGAAGTGATTTGACTAAAACATTATCCCACCCTAAGGAGTGATGTGGTAATTTTAAAAGACTCCAAACATAAAACTCTACTTGGATGCTAGTTTATAAGTGATGACAATTTTTTCATGATTGTAAAATATATATAGTACATGGATTTCTTCTTGCACAAAATCTTAAATTAATTTTAAGGTGACTTCATTTTTTAATAGTCACTCACCTCTTCTCTCAAAAGCGTTCTGTGCTATCTCTTCTAAATAGTTAGAGAGGTAATTTGAAAACATCCGGACACAACTTTTTTTATTTATTGGTTAATAGCAGATAAGAGCCATCGCTCGATTGCATAGACCGAGTCACCCCCGATCACTTCATCCGGTTGATACAATCATGTAAGTTTCATGTATTGAAAAAGTTAAACTTACTTTGAAGGTGGCTTTGCTCTTTACTAGTCACCTATCTTTCCTTACTTGTGTTATCATTTATCAAGTAGCTGTATGTAATTTTGGTTGAATTTGGGCACATAACTTCATTTAAATGCTCTATTACAAAAAAGAAAAAGAAAACTAGTTAATAAGTGATACCTAACAAATATGTAAAATTTGAATAGATCGAATCCTAATGAAAGTTTATGCTTGTGTATGCTTTGGTTTTTGCTTAGATAAAAAATACAGACAATATAAAAACTCAAATTACAGAACAATAGGCATGTTGTAATTTGCAAGGCTAAGCGGAATAAGAATACTTTGAAGAACCCCTTTTCTTTATTGCAATTCTTTTTCTCGAGTGAATTGAACTCCTCTTCCTAATGCTTCCAAAAGGATTTCCTTACTATGACACAAGTAAGATACCGACTTGTGAGAGTCACCTTCTCGAAAGACTACGGAATTGAGATGAAGAGGAAATTTTACAAAGAACCTTTTCTTCTGTAGAATTGTTGATAGAGAGTTTTTTTAGGAAGAGTACTTTTTCTGCAGAATTTTAATAATCACCACTTGTGTGCTAATACAGACCCCTCTGTATTTAATGCAGAGACCTCCCCACTCTCCTGTGCAAAAGAGGAGTGATATTTAATTAATATAACTGATCAATAATTAAATAATAATTAATTAAATTAAATATCTTACCTTTAATTAAATAAATATTTTAATCATATTCAAATTGTATATTTCTCTCGTAACCTATAGTTTTAATATGAATCTCATTCATATTAATTTATTATTTAAATCATATTCAAATATATTAAAGCTCCCATATTGAATAGTTTAATTTCGAATCATATTCAAAATTAACTACATAATTATATTGTATATTAATTGTATCATATACAATTAACATATGTTTTCCTAAATTAATTTAAACATTTCAAATTATTCTTTCAAAACTTTGGTCCTTGTTGATCCGTTGTGAGCTAGGAAGAGGATCTAATGAACCTACAGATTATAAGCTCCACTGATCCGAAATTAATCAATTAATTTCTTTAATTAGTTAGCCAACATTCATTAACTATTGGGCAAACCTGTTGGGATATATATCCTAAACCCATAGTCTGTAAATTTGTAAACAAATTTTCTATATAAATAAAATGTTATTTATCTTTAATAAATAATTATTATTTATTTAATTACATAACTCAAATCTAATAAACCAAGATTCGAGGTTATTTCCATGTAACTTGAATAGTGTGTGGTTGACATATTAGTAAACCGTGTTCAAGTAAAAATCTAAAAGATGTATAGTATATGGATAAGGTTGGGTACCTTATCCTGGTAACACTATGGATACGACACTTTGTAATTGTTGCAAACGATTTGATTCAAATTGTGCATGTTGAGACATGTGAGCAAGAGTATCCTATGCAATGAGATTGTATAAGACCGGACCACGAAATATATAGTCTATCGCTACAACACTATTAACTGAAGAGATTAATATTTCAAATAATTACTATGGAACTCAATTTGAATTCTAAATGTATGTACTCCTACTTATGAGGGTCATCCTTTGATTTATATGAGTGAGAGTGGCCCTAGTTACTGACTCGATAAGCCTACCATTTTGGGGACGATACCAAATGGGGAGCTGGGAACATAAAGTCACAAGATAGAATTCACTCCTTCCCTCTTTTAGGGTAAGTAGATAGGTTGTTCCTTTAAGTGCTGACTCCGGGGCTTGAACAATGAGGCCTCCCCCTCTCATTGGCCCAAGAGAGATTTTGTTTATGGTTGGACCATATACAGATTGTTCATTAGAGGATCAATGGTACTTAAGGAGTAAGAAGTAACTACAAGGGTAAAACGATAATTTGACCCAATTGTAATTACGAACAACCTGCGAAAAATTGACTTATAGGAATTGGTTAACAATCAATGGACACATAAATATTCTACAATTCATAAGAGTGCAGGTATGGTTCTATAATGGAGGGTCTCATAGTTATGAATGTTGATTAATTTAATTAAAGAGTTTAATTAATTAATCTTGTATCATTGGAAATATTGTAGGTCTATAAGGTCCATCTGCTAGCTCGTAACGAGATTAAACAAGAATTTAGGTGTTGTAAATTTGAAGTGTTCAAATTATTGTTTAAGGGAATTCATTTATATGATACAATTTAATATAATATATATAGTTACATTATAATATATAGTTCATTTAAACTAGATTCAAACTTAAAACTATATAATGTGAGAAAATAATATTTGAGGTTCAGATATTAAATAATATGAACTAATTCATATTGAACCTATAAAGTAAATTTAATGTGAATGAGATTCATATTAAACTATAGGCTATGAGAGAGAATGATATTTGAATATGATTCAAATATTAAATTAATTAAATATTTGATATTTAATTAAAGATTATATAAATGTTAATTTGATTATTTATTTATTTAAATTAAATTAGATTTAATTTAAATTCCAAATTAAATAGATTAATCGGTCAACTCCCTTGCATGGTTGATGGGGTGAGGGGATTTAACTTCCCTCACATTTTATTCTGAACCCTAGAAGACTAAAAGATACAGAATAGTTCTCTCTCACTTTCATGTGGAAAAAAAAAAAAAAAGAACAGAGAAGAGTTCTCTAGTTTTGTGTTCCCCTTCTCCAAGAATGCTAAAGCTCCCACAAGTTTTCTTGTTCCAAAGAGAATAGTATAGAAGATTTGTGGTCATGTCTTGCTTGTGATTTGATCATGCAGTGGACCTAGAAGATTGAAAAAAAAAATCTTTAAGAATTGGTTCTACAAAGGTTATAATTCATCTTCCCTAATTAATTACTGTATAAAGCATGTTTAGTCTAATTCTTTATGTTTCTGTTTTGTAATTTTCCTAAGTGATAAATCTTTTTGCATTGGGATTCAATCCTTTCAATTGGTATCAGAGCCAATTATTTTTTCTTTAATTTTTGTTTTGGAATTTTTACAGAATAAAATGGTAGGTGCATTTTTTCTATACATGTGTGATGTATGGTTTTAAAATTGGGTTGGAATTTAGATTTACAATTTACTTTGATAAATGTAAGAGCCTACTCTTTCAGAAAAAAAAATATTTGTAAAACGAGTCTTGTAAGTTTGTGTCGTTCGTGGTATTTTTTTGTTGTGAAAAAGACTCAAAACAGAGGTGAAAATGAGAATTAGAAGTGTAGACCTGAAAGGTTTCCGTGCAGGGTGTTATCTGACTGTCATCTTTTGTGCATCATGAAAAACTTCTAATTGTCTGATCGTCATTGTTTGTACATCACAGATTCACCTAGACAGTGCAGTTTTTTCTAGGTGTGATTGATGCGGAAGTTGGCAAAAAAAAATAGGGTTTTTGAGCTTTCTTTGAGAAGATCTTGACAAATTATTTATATGGAGTTAGAAAATTTAAAACTATTGTATATATTTTTTATTCTAGGAATGCCAAAATCCAATCTATTATTACTACTTAATTTAATAATGCATTTGGTGTACGTTTTAAATTATTTTAATTTATATATTGCATAATGTATGCCATATAAATTAAAAATCCCACCTTAGATTAAGTATGTTCATACATCATATTAAAATATAATTGTTGTATAATATGATAGCATGGAAATAAATTTCATTAGTTTAATATAAGTTATATTATTTAATGAAATAACATGATCATGCATTATTTTGAATATAAATGTTATTATTTAATTTTATATGCATGATATATATTATTCATGTGTATGATATAAATGTTATATTATATTTTAAAGATTGATTAAAGATGTATATTATATAGTTTTATTTTCATCATTTTTTTTAATATAAGTGTTATATTATACATGTTAATGAAAGAGAATGATGCATGTTATAATTTTCTTAATATAATTGTTTTATATCTTAAAAATTAAAATCTATAAGGGGTGTTTGATGCACGATAAAATAGAGAATTGAGTTGAATAGAGTTGGTAATTATTATTTGGAGAGTTACATTGTCTGTGTTTAGCGTGCAGAGTTGAGTTGAGTTAGTAATTATTGTCTGTATTTGGATGCATAGTTGAATTGGGGTATCTAGTGCTGTTTTTATAAATGAAATTGATTTTGTCTTTTTTTTTTTGTTGCTAATGTTGATTTTAATTTTCAACTATACACATATTTTTCTAACTTTTCTAAGATAAAAACAAAAGAACTTCCAATTTTTTTCCATTCTCAAAACATAAGAAATTCTCTACAAAATATTCATATATAGATCACAAAATTTTGAATTCAATTTTTTAAACACTCCACTAGAAGTGATTATTCCATTCAAAAACCCAACTTAATCATTAGTTACCATAAAAATTAAAAAGAATTGAAAGGATTAGTGCCGTCAAATGAAACTATTGACATTGTTTTAGATAGAATGGATGATACTCAAATGTTAATCTTAAAAAAAAACTAAAATCTTAAAATTTAAATCATAAAACCAACTATTAGATGGTCTTTTTTAACCAACTTGTGGAATATGGATTTAACTTTTTCTAAAACCGGTGAAATTTTTTCTACTATTATGTTGCATCAGTGTACAAACTATCTTTTTTTAAAAAAAAAAAAAAAAAAACTTGAGCCATATTTTTGAAGTCCACTATTTCATTAGAATTATGTAATATTTGAAAACATCAAGGGATAGGTTATTTAAAATCGTTGAGCTTTTGTTTAGTGAAACAATAATAGGACGTCGTATGTAATATTTTTTAGATCTAAGAAAAAAATGAAATAGAAGAAGAATAATTAGATTTAAAAAAACAACCATAGAAAGAAAAAAAGAGAGAGAAAGGAGGAGTTGAGAAAGAAAGGGGAAAATAAAACTCATACGAGCCAGACAGAGAAAGAAAAAAGAAAATGAGAAAGACGAATCAGTAGGGATGTCCATTTACCCCGGTCCCACGGGACCTGCCCCGAACGGGGAGGGGAATCCCTGATTAAATGGGGAATGGGGGAGAAGCGGGGATGATTTTTTCTCCATTGGCTAAACGGGGATGGGGACGGGGATTATATTCCCCATCTCCATCCCCGACCCCGTCCCGATGAATATATTATATAATAATAATTACTTATATTATTATTATCATTATCATTATTATCATTATTATCATTATTATCATTATTAACTCATATTCTATTTAATAAACAGAATATGAGTTTATAATAATTATAATTATTATAATTATTATAATAGTTACAATAATAATTATTAAGGGTGTTCAAAAAACTCGATGACCCAAAAAAACCGATCAACCCAACCCAACCCGTACGGTTTGGGTTGAGTTATCAACTCATTTGGGTTGGGTTGGGTTCAAATAAATGAAAATTTTATGAGTTGGGTTGGTTCATGGGTTCACCTAATATAACCTGAACTAACCCGAATTTATTATTAACTTTAAAATATATTTTTTCTTACTTATAACATAATTATTTATATATATATATTGATTTTAATTTTATTTAATTCCAATGTTTTTTTAATAATTTATTCTTTAACAACTCTTAGAAGTAGTTTCTTTACACTTTAGAAAGAAAATTTTCACTAAATAAATTGAAATTGAGTTGTTAATCTTAATTCAATATATGAAAATAATTAAATTATACTTTTACATATTTACGTTTTGCTTCTTTTTAGAATAAAATTTTAAATAAATGACTTGTTTTGTTTAATTTCAAATAGTGTTTCAAATGCTATTATGGTCTTTTTTGTGAATTTTGGAGATTTGTTTTGTTATAATACATTTTGGATATCTTTCTTGTGGATTGTGGAATCTTATGTGTTTTTTATTAGTGATTCCAAGCTTTTTTTTTTAAGGGAACCGATGGAACCGAACCAACAGGGTTGGTTTGGTTCGGGTTCATAATTCAACAAGGGTTAGTTTGGGTTAGAAAAATACATAAACTGAACCATATGGTTAGGCCTAAAATATCCCTAAACCCAACCCAACCCAACCCACGAACACCCCTAATAATTTATTATTATTTTATCTATATACTTTTTACAAAAATTGTGGTATAAAAAGTTAGTTATTTTCTAATTTTCATTTCAAACTTTTCGTACTTTAATACATTCCTAAATTGTTTTAATATTTAAGACTTTCTACCTTAAGCCATAAATGTTGTAGTATTTAAATGGAAAGCTTGACTATGATATTGTAATATTTAAATTTTAACTTTTAGAAATTATATAATTAAATTATATTTTTACACATATAATAGTATTATTTTTATAATGAATTTTTATATTATTTTCTTTGAATGAAAAATTTATTGGAAATAACTCATTTAATAATATAATTTTATTTGGTTGAGAAAAAAATTGCTAAAAATGAATATATTAGAAAAAACAAACGAAAAAATTTTTCCCGCAGGGATAGGGAATGAAATAGGGGGGCGAGGATGGGGACGGGGAAGCCTTCCCCATTCTCGTTCACGCCCCGTGGACATCTCTACGAACCAGACGGCGAAAGAAGAGAGAAGATGAGATAAGGGGAATAAATGTGAAGACTGTTGGGGTTGATGCCCTAAAGTCTCGTGTCCTGTAGTTTGTAAACAATTTGTACGAATGCTTGTGTTGTATAATATATGATATTTTACTTCACATCTTGTATTTTGTTCAGTTGTATGTTTTATTTGCTTTACCACAAACCAATAAACTTAAAATTCATGGTTATCTATATGTAACTCAAGCATGTATGTGGTGGCATACAAGTGGATCATGTCTTGAGTGATAACCAAAATAGTCTCTAGTATATGGATATAGGAGGGAAACCTTATCCTGGTAACGTTACGGATGTGGCCCGCTTTATGGAATGGTCACAAGTGTTGTGACTTATCACAGATAGTCTGATCCTGATCATTCGTGTTGGGGACATGCGAGCATGGGCGCCATATACAAAGAATTTGTATAAAACCCGACCACGAAGTGTTAACGTCTCGTTATATAACACCGTTCATGACAGAGACTTCAATTCAGTAGGATGACCATAGGTAACATGACCTCAATCCTGAGTAAGTTGGGAACTCCTGTCATTGAGGGTGGTTCTTTGATCTGTATGGGTGCGAGTGGCCAGGTCGCCGATTCAAACCTATCATTTTGGGGATTCGTCTGATTTGGGAGCTGGGAACTCAACTACACAAGATGGAATTCACTCCTTCCTCGATGCAGGGGTAAGTAGATAGATAACTCCCTTAAGGGCTGATTCTGGGGCTTGAACGATGTGATGCCACACACCTTCTCTTGGCCCGAGAGGTGTTCACACATAGTTGGACTATGTTGTATTGTTCATTAGAGGAATCAGTGGTACTTAAGGAGTGAGATGTAACTACAGGGGCAAAACGGTAATTTAACCCAGTTGTACTTACGAGCGTGAAGGGTCATCGTACTCATGATTGGTTATATTCGATGGACACAGAAATATATCTGTGGTAAGAAGAGTTCAGCTGTTGGTCTTTAGTGGAATATCTGACAGTTAACAGATGGTAGATCTCGTGGCTAAAAAGTTTAGTCAGCTATTCACGGACCGTTGTTGCTTCGAGCCACAGGTCCATTAAGTCCCCTGGGTAGCTTGGATAAGGTCGAGAATTTAGTGTTTGGGTTAATTTGAAATGTTCAAATTGACAAGAGGAAGTTCGATTATATATGATATAATTGGACTAGTTAATTATATATGATATAATTGGACTAGTTAATTATATATGATATAATTGGCTAAATGTATGAGATACATTATCTTGAAGGAAATTAGATATAAATATGATTTATATCAAGTAGAGGAGAAATTACTATAGTAGATATGTGATATCAAACTATAAGTTAAAAATATAATATGATTATATTTACTAATATTTTAATTGATTAATTATATGATAATTAACCCAAAATCACGTTCGGACGTGCGTTAGTGGGAACTGCATCAGTTATTGTAATAGATGAATTAAAATGAAATTTGTTTCGTTTTGAATCGGTCGTCCGGAAAAAGATCGAAGGAGCGCGTTAGTGTAAAAACGTAATCGTTCATTTAAAATCGAAAGCCTATATGATAACCGCTCAGCGTCTAAACGATCATCTACCTAACGCCTAAACGATCACACACTAAGTCTTAAACGATCGGTTAGCTTACCTAAACGATCGTATAGTGTGTCGTGTTGCTAAACGATCGCCTTCTGTTTTCTAAACGACCGTTCAGTAAAATCTACATGATTGTGTAGTTTCTCCTAAATGATAAGCATCTTGTTATACGATAGCTTCTTATTCCCTCCCACTTGCTTATCGCCTACACGATCAGTTCTTCCTCCTACGTTCTACCTCTACCAAGACCATGTTTTGGGTTCTCACTCCGAGAATACTTAGGGCTCTTTTCTGTTGGTGTCGTCCCCGCTGCCTTCATGTTTTTGCGGTTGTTCGTGCTGCTGTAGCTGACTCATCTGCTGGCTGTTGGTTGATCGGGTAGAGGTCATCCACTACGTTGAGTTCCAAAGTTTGAAGACTGTCTTCAATTGGTATGTGAACTCTCTCACTTGTTATTTTTTTTGTTCAAAGCATGCCATTAATTGACTGTTTATTTGCATAACTATGCGTTTGAACGTATTTGATGTATTTCGATCACTGTGAAATTGGAACGATCCAAACGCGCTCATGGAACTCTTTGGTAAGAGATCCTTCAATTGGTATTAGAGTCAGGTTCTGATACTCCGATTTCATATGTTGCAACGAAATGACATTTACGTTTTTGGTGGGTGTATTTCTACACTGTTTAATGGTTAAATTGACGTGGATGTGCGGATTAATGGATATTTTCGTGGATGGTAGCCTCCGTTTGATTTAATTCTTTTACATTTGCAGTTGTTTGTAAAGGCCCTTGCGTTTTTTGGGCCTTAATAATCGTTATCAAGTCTGTATTCAAAGTCTATTTGAAGTTTTGAGTCGTTCGAAGAAGAAGATTGGAGCAAGCGCTACGGTTCTTCGAGGAAGGAGGCGATCAAGGGTTGATCGCATTGTGTAGACGATGGAGTTTGCGATCGTTGTTGATTGCATTTTATAGACGATGGGTATGCGATTGCTATTGATCACATCGGTTAAACGATGGGATAATTGATCGCATCATATTGACGATCGGGTATGCGATCACAGAGTATCGGGTTGTGTAGACGATGGGATACTCATGTATCGTTTAACGCACGCGTGCACTGGACGATCATTTAAGTCAGAAAGCTTCATCGCTTAGTAACTGACTAAACGATTGCTTAATAACACAAGGTAAATTGTTTACCTGTTGCTTCGTTAAGCGATCGCATAAACGATCAGGTTTCGTAACCTCGTTGTCGTCTACGCAATCGTTTAATTTGCTTCTATCGTCTAGTGTGCGTTAGAAGATCATCTACCCACGGCGTTTACTACACGATGGAGTCCTCCTGGCGGTTAGAGACCTGGTTCGCTTGTGAACCGGTTTGCTCGATAAAAAATGTAATTGATAAGGTTATTTCATTCCGATTTTTTGTAAAGGCTCATCCCGATCCATTAATCCTTTACTTATTACATGTGATGTATGTCTTTTATATGTCATATGGTATGCACATATAGTAAATCCCACCTTAAGTTATACAATGTTCATGCATCATCTCTTTATTGTAATTGTTATACTTTAGAGAAGCATGATTTAAATTATGTAAGAGCATGCTCATGCATCATATAATATAAGAGTTATATTTATGCATGCATAAAAAGCATTGAAATGCATCATCATTATATTATAATTGTTATAATATAAGGGTGGATGATAGCATGTTTTCTTGGTTGTTACGCGTTATATAAAAGTTATATATAGTAATGACCAGAAAATGCAGGAAGCATGACACATAGGTTACTTTATAATTGTTATAAATGCCTCGTCGTGCACAATGGTTTTAGTTGTTTCTTTTTAAAAGTTAAAGAGAAATTAGAACTAAAAGAAATAAGAAAGACATGCATGCTCACTTAGGTTTAATTCATGGTTTTAAAGTGTTTAAAACTTGGATAATATAGACCTAAGATCACGGTTCTAATACGATTAGAAACCCTAGGCTTTAATCTTTTAATCAGTTTAATAGGATTAAATTGGCTAATAAAAGGTCAAAGTGTAGCAAATCTATCTATAAGGGACCTTTTATCTAAGGCGGGTTCTGTCTAGGCTGGGGTATTTAAGTTGACGAAAATGTAACACCCCTACCTGGAAACTTACCTGAAAAGGTGAATTAGATACATTTGATGCATGCATGCAAGTTAAGAACAGTCCATTCAAGTGTTTAAATGTGACTACTTGAACTTGTTCATATTTCATAGACAAACGTTGTTTATGAGCAGAGTTTAAAAAGATGACTTAGACTAAAATCAGTAGCCAGATTGTCTAGGTTAATGAACCCTTAGGTAGAACATTCAATGGGAGGTACTTGGGGCATGAGATGCTTGACTTAAACCTTTCACATTTCTCCTAAATAGTCCACACCGTGAGATCTACCCTCGGCCTCGTGGCACCTTTGGCGTGTCCCCCTAACGGGTGGTGTTTGGGTAGGTCAATATCAAGGTGGATGGAGAGAGTGTTCATAGTAAGTGGGAGCGGGAAGTGCGACAGCATATCCCTTAGTCTCCCTCGTTAGGTTGAATAAAGTTACTGTGCATCGCCTCGAGGCACCCTGGGAGTGTCCCCCTAAAGGATGGCAATTTTGCACATTTCTTTATTTGATCTTCTGTAAGAGGATAAGGTAACTTAGTCTCTTATCCTAATCTACTTCTTCCCTATGGTGGGCTCATTAGGGCGTATTTTTAGCAACGTTTTCAAAATGGCAACAGCCACATTGGCATTACAAAGCACCGAAAAACTTACTGGCGATAATTTCGCAACATAAAAACA
>NC_052360.1:35345107-35394265 GCF_009727055.1 Benincasa hispida | reverse complement strand
TAACGATTCTGGACCGAAAAATGGTGCCTGTTAGGTTCAGTTCCAAGAGTTGGTTCTACCTAATGGTTGAGAATGTCTCATCCCAGCAAAGGGGCAACTAATCACCCCACTGGTGACGTTTGTCCTGCCTCACTGGGGCATCATTGCAAAATAAAAGTTTATAACTTAGGGTACTTGGAACTGTTTTGCAAACTGATTGGTTTAAAAGTGGTTTAGCAAAATCTAATAAAATTTTGTTCGTATTTTTAGCAACGTTTTCAAAATGGCAACAGCCACATTGGCATTACAAAGCACCGAAAAACTTACTGGCGATAATTTCGCAACATAAAAACAAATGATCACGATGATCCTAATCATCGAGGATCTCATGTTCGCTCTCACGGAGGCTTGTCCTCCTATTCAAGCTCCTAATGCCGCTCAAAATGTTTGGGAGGCATACGAACGATGGAAAAGGGCGAATGAAAAGGCCCGAGCCTACATCTTGGCAAGTCTTTCTGAAGTCTTGGCCAAGAAACATGAGCTTATGGTCTCAGCGCGTGAGATCATGAGTCCCTGTGGGGGATGTTTGGACAACCGTCTGAACAGCTTATGCATGAGGCTCTTTAATACATTTTCAACTCGAAAATGGAAGAAGACACCTCTTTTCGTGAACATGTGCTTAATATGATGGTCCATTTTAATGTGGCGGAGTTGAATAGGTCTACCATCAATGAAGGCAGCCAAATTAGCATAATCTTGCATTCTTTGTTGGAGAGCTTCCTACACTTTGTTAGCAATGTGATTCTTAACAAAGTGAAATATAACCTTACAATTCTCCTCAACGAGTTGCAGACCTACCAATCTTTATTGAAAAGTAAGGAGAAGAACAAAGATGAGGAAAATGTTGCTTCATCCTCTAGGATGCTTCATAGAGGTTCGACCTCAGGAACGAAGGCTGCACCTTCTACTTCTAACTCTGAAAAGGGGAAGAAGAAGAAGAGTGATAAGGGAAAAGGGAAGGCACCTGCTAACCCACCGTATCGTCCCAAGGAGGCGTCCACGGGTTGCTAAGGGACAATGTTTCCACTGCAACCAAGATGAACACTGAAAGAGGAACTGTCCTCGGTATCTAAAAGAGAAGAAAGCAGCCAAGGCTAAGGCTAAGGTCGATAAAGGTAAATGTGATTTACTTGTTCTTGAAATTTGTTTAGTGGAGAATGATGATTCTGCTTGGATAATTGATTCGGGCGCCACTAACCATATTTGTTCTTCTTTTCAGGGGATTAAATCTTGGTGACAACTGGAGGCTGGTGAGATGACGATGCGAGTAGGCACCAGGCATGTCGTCTCAACTGCGGCAGTGGGAGGACTCTAGTTAGTTTTACAGAATAGATTTCTTATTTTAAATGATGTATATATTGTTTCTGAACTAAAAAGGAACCTCATTTCTGTAAAGTGTTTATTGCAATGTAAATATACTATCTCTTTTGATGTGGATAAAGCATTTATTCATAAAGATGGTGTTTTTATTTGCACAGCAAATCTGGAATCGAATTTATATGTGCTAAAGCCGTTAGCCATTAATTCCCTCCATAATACTGAATTGTTTAGAACTGTTGTAACTCAATCAAAACATCAACGAATTTCTCCAAAAGAAAATGCCCAACTTCAGTATCTTCATTTAGGGCACATCAATCTTAATAGGATTGAGAGATTGGTGGAATGGACTTCTAAGTGAGTTAAAAGAAAATTCCTTACCAGTGTGCGAATCTTGCCTTGAGGGTAAGATGACTAAATGACCTTTTACAGGAAAAGGTTATAGTGCTAAGGAGCCTTTTGAGTTAGTACATTCTGACCTTTGTGGTCCTATGAATGTGCGAGCCCGAGGTGGCTATGAGTATTATATTAGTTTCACGGATGATTACTCAAGGTACGGGTATGTTTATCTTATGCAACGGAAGTCTGAATCCTTTGAAAAGTTCAAAGGGTTCAAGGCTGAAGTTAAAAATGTATTGGATAGACGGATTAAAACACTTCGATCGGATCGAGGTGGAGAGTTTTTGGACTTGGCATTCCAGGATTATCTGATAGAACATGGAATCATTTCCCAACTCTCAGCGCCAGGTACACCTCAGTAGAATCGTGTAGCGGAAAGGAGAAATAGGACCTTGTTAGACATGGTTCGCTCGATGATGAGTTACGTTTCCTTACCGGACTCGTTTTGGGGTTTCGCAGTGGAGACTGCGGTATACATACTCAACTGTGTTCCCTCCAAGTGTGTTGCAAGAACACCTTTGGAGTTGTGGAATGGGCGTAAAGCTAGTTTACGTCACTTCCGCATTTGGGGTTGCCCTGCACATGTGCTTGAGGCTAATCCCAAGAAGTTAGAACCAAGGTCGAGGTTATGTCTCTTTGTAGGTTACCCCAAAGGTACACGAGGGGGTTATTTTTATGATCCAATGGAAAATAGGGTGTTTGTTTCAACAAACGCTACTTTCCTGGAGGAGGATCATATAAGGGAGCACAATCCACGAAGCAAAGTCGTGTTGCGTGAGCTTTCCAATGAAACTACTGAAACTTCAACAAGAGTTGTTGAAGAGCCTACTACATTAGCAAGAGTTGTTGATGGGAGTTCATCCAGTAGGTTGATTCCACCTCAAGATTTGAGGGAACTTTGACGTAGTGACAGGGTTGCGAACCCACCCGTTCACTATCTGGGTTTCACGAAAATCCTTGCTATGGTAGCAGATGGCGACATTGAAGATCCGTTGTCTTATCAGAAGGCAATTGAGGATGTAGACCAGGATGAAAGGGTCAAGGCCATAGATCTTGAGATGGAGTCGATGTACTTCAACTCAGTATGAGATCTTGTAGATCAGCTTGACGGGGTAAAACCTATAGGTTGTAAATGGATCTACAAGCGCAAACGAGGTACTGATGGGAAGGTGCAAACCTTCAAGGCTTGACTTGTGGCAAAGGGTTATGCCCAGGTAGAGGGAGTCGACTATGAGGAGACTTTCTCGCCTGTTTCCATATTAAAGTCAATCTGCATCCTCTTGTCCATTGCAACTTATTATAATTATGAGATCCGGAAAATGGACGTCAAGATGGCCTTTCTGAATGGCAATCTTAAGGAGACCATTTACATGGTGCAACCCAAGGGATTCATAGCCCAAAGTCAAGTGCAAAAGGTTTGCAAACTGAATCAGTCCATTTATGGACTGAAACAGACGTCTCGATCTTGAAACATACGGTTTGATATTGCGATTAAGTCGAATGGCTTTGACCAAAACATTGATGAACCTTGTGTCTACAAGAAGATAATCAACGCTTCAGTAGTCTTCTTAGTATTGTACGTAGACAATATCCTACTCATTGAGAATGATGTAGGTCTACTGACTGCAGTTAAGAATTGACTAACGACCCAATTCCAAATGAAAGATGTGGGAGAGGCTTAGTTTGTTCTTGGTATACAAATCTTTTGGGATCGTAAGAACAAAGTGCTAGTACTGTCTCATACATCGTACATTGACAAGATGTTGCTCAAGTACTCGATGCAAGACTCCAAGAGGGGTCTACTATCGTTTAGGCATGGAGTCACTTTGTCTAAGGACATGTGTCTTAAGACGCCTCAAGAGGTTAAGGAGATGAGACGGATCTCATATGCGTCTACCGCTGGCATTTGATGTACGCGTTGCTCTATACTCGTCTAGACATCTGCTATGTTGTGGGCATAGTCAGTAGGTATCAATCTAACCCAGGCCATTTTAATGTTGCTGACCCGTTTACGAAGGCTCTCATGGCTATAGTGTTTGAGGGTCACCTACGGAGCATAGGTCTACAGGATTGCCCGCGGCTGGACTAGGGCAAGTGGGAGATTTTCTTGTAATGGGCTTTTCTGCCCTAGTTTATTGTTTTGTACTAGTTTATCGTACACCTCACTTCGCTTTAGGATAAGTGGGAGATTATTGGGGTTGATGCCCTATAGTCTCATGTCTTGTAGTTTGTAAATAGTTTGTACGAACGCTTGTGTTGTATAATATATGATATTTTAATTTACATCTTGTATTTTGCTCAGTTGCATGTTTTATTTGCTTTACTACAAACCAATAAACTTAAAATCTCTGGTTATCTGTATGTAACTCAAGCATGTATATGGTGACATACAAGTGGTTCATGTCTTGAGTGATAACCAAAATAGTCTGTAGTATATGGATATAGGAGGGAAACCTTATCTTGGTAATGCTACGAATGTGGTCCGCTTTGTGGAATGGTCACAAGTGTTATGACTTGTCACAGATGGTCTGATCCTGATCATTCATGTTGGGGATATGCGAGCGGGGGCATCCTATACAAAGAGTTTGTATAAGACCTGACCACGAAGTGTTAACGTCTTGTTATATAATATCGTCCATGATAGCGACTTCACTTCACTAGGATGACCATAGGTAACATAACCTCAATCCTGAGTGAGTTGGGAACTCCTGCCATTGAGGGCGGTCCTTTGATCTATATGGGTGCGAGTGGCCAAGTCGCCGATTCAAACATACCATTTTGGAGATTCGTCTGATTTGGGAGCTGGGAACTTAGCTACACAAGATGAAATTCACTTCTTCTTCAAGGCAGAGGTAAGTAAATAGATAGCTCCCTTAAGGGTTGATTCCAGGGCTTGAACGATGTGGCGCCACACACCTTCTTTTGGCCCGAGAGGTGTTCACACATAGTTGGACTATGTTGTATTGTTCATTAGAGAAATCAGTGGTATTTAAGGAGTGAGATGTAACTACAGGGGCAAAACAGTAATTTTGTCCAGCTGTACTTACGAGCATCTGTGAAGAGTCATCGTACTCATGATTGGTTATATCCGATGGACACAGAAATATATTTGTAGTAAGAAGAGTTCAGCTATTGGTTTTTAGTAGAATGCCTGACAGTTAACGGATGGTGGATCTTGTGGCTAAAGAGTTTAATCAGATATTCACGAACCGTTGGAGCTTCGAGCCATAGGTCCATTAGGTCCCCTTGGTAACTTGGATAAAGTTGAGAATCAGTATTTGGGTTAATTTGAAATGTTCAAATTGACAAGAGGAAGTTTGATTATATATGATATAATTGGAATAGTTAATTATATATGATATAATTGGCTAAATGTATGAGATACATTATTTTGAAGGAAATTAGATATAAATATGATTTATATCAAGTAGAGGAGAAATTACTATAGTAGATATGTGATATCAAACTATAGGTTAAAAATATAATATGATTATATTTATTAATATTTTAATTAGTTAATTATATGATAATTAACCCAAAATCACGTTCGGACGTGCGTTAGTGGGAACTGTGTCGATTATTGTAATCGATGAATTAAAATGAAATTTGTTTCATTTTGAATCGGTCGTCCGGAAAAAGATCGAAGGAGCGCGTTAGTGTAGAAACGTAATTGTTCGTTTAAAATCGAGAGCCTATATGATAGTCGCTCAACACCTAAACGATCATCTAGCTAGCACTTAAATGATCGCACACTAAGTCCTAAATGATCGGTTAGCTTACCTAAACGATCGTATAGTGTGTCGTGTTTGCTAAACGATCACCTTCTATTTTCTAAACGATCGTTCAGTAAAATCTACACGATCATGTAGTTTCTCCTAAACGATAAGCATCTTGCTATATGATAGCTTTTTATTCCCTCCCATTTGCTTATCGCCTACACGATCTGTTCTTCCTCCTACCTCTACCAAATTCACCGAAGACCACGCTTTGGGTTCTCACTCCGAGAATACCTGGGGCTCTTTTTTGGTGGTGTCGTCCCCACTGCGTTCGTATTTTTGCGGTTGTTCATGCTGTTGTAGTCGACGCATCTGTAGGACGTTGGTTGATCGGGTAGAGGTCATCCGTTGCGTTGAGTTCCAAAGTTTGAAGACCGTCTTCAACTGGTATATGAATTCTCTCCCTTGTTATTTTTTTTGTTCAAAGCATGTAGCTATTGACTGTTTGTTTGCATAACTGTGCGTTTGAATGTATTTGATGTATTTCAGTTACTGTGAAATTGGAGCAATCCGAACGCGCTCATGGAAATCTTCAGTAAGAGATCCTTCAAAGAGAACATGAGAGAAAGAGAAACGACAAAGTAATTGAGGGAGTTGGGAGAGTAATGAAAACGCGTGAGAAAACAGGTAAAAGTAAGAGTGATAAAATGGTGGGTAATTAAACCTACCGTTTTATTTTTATCAGTGGTCGTCGAAGTTGGGCACACGAAGGTGGTAAGCAGAGTATGTCGTCGAATTTTCTCATGCGTAGATAGTCGTTGGAGTTAGTCGCTAGAGTTTTTGTCGAAGGTGATTGGTGGAGCCTGGAGTTCTTTGTCGAAGTTGGTCGTGCGAATGTGGAAGTCCAAGTTTTTCTTTACCAAGGTGGTTGTTGGAATTGGTTGACGAAGTGTCGTCAGAGGCGGTTCCCAGAGCTCGGATTTGGTTGTTAGAGTTGGCCACCCAAAGATGGTCATCGGAGTTTGTCGCTGGAGTGTGGTAGCGATAATCGCCAACGGAGACCGATGGGTGGAACCATTAAAAACATTGGAGGGAGAGAGAATTTGGGAGAGTTGGTAAAATAACCAACTCAATGCCACCAACATTTAAAGTTGGTTGTCAAACAATGAGTTGGTAAAAAATACCAATTCAACCCAACTCTCCTTAGTGGTCAAATACCCCTAATAAAGAGTTGCATGCAAATATAGGGTTATAATTAATTATTTTTTTGAAAAAAGGTTTTATTATATAATTAAAACTTTATGTTAAAAGTATTTCTAATGAGATTATAAATGAGTTAATATTTTATTCCTTTTAATGGGATTAACTTGAGAAAATAAAAGATTCAATTTATAAAATATTGACTAAAAGAATTTTGACTAGGAAGGTTTTATCTAGAAATAGGGTATTTAAGTTAAAGAAAACAAAACATCCCTACTTGGGGACCGACCTGGAAAGTCAATTAGTCAACATTTTATAAGCATGCAATAAATAAATAATGTTTATTAAAGTGTTTAATGAATATTAATTATTTTTTAAATTGGGCCAAATTATAAATGTTAAATTGAGCCAAATTATCATCTTTAGATAAACAACTTAACCTAAGTTTAACTAATAATGAACTCTAATTTGTAAAATACTTAGTGGAGCAAAAGTATATTTGATATATATTTACTTTCACATTCTCCATAAAATTCACAACCGTGAGATCCATACTCAGCCTCGTGAAGCCTTGGACATATCATTCGGAAGGTGTTTGTATGGGTCAATATCAAGGTGAATGAAGAAAGTATTTATAGTAAGTGGGAGAAGGATATGTGTCAACATACCCTACTGTCTCTTTATTAGTTTTCATCGTGAGATTTCATACTCGGTCTCATGGTGCCCTGGGCACACCCTCCCCTTGGAAGGTGTTTGTATGGAATCAATATCATAGCAAACTCCAGAAATGGATAGGATCGCGTTAGTTTTTGCACTAATATTGTCCTTCCCTTCGGCAAACTTATTAGGGTAGAGCTCTGGGATCTAAAATAAAGGATTACACTTACAAGAATCATTAAGTAAGTTAATTCTTTATTGACCAAAATAATGATAACTAAACACTATAGGAATAAGAGTTATTTCGGTGTATTGTTTGATTGAGAATGTTTCAATTCAGTGAAGGAATAACCGACTACCATTCGATAGCTTTTAGTTCTGAATCACTAAAGTATCGATGCAAATATTAATGAATGTGGATTTTCATTATTTTCTTTGCTAAATTTGATTTGGTTTTTTCAAAAAGTGATGCATTTTTGTAATTAATTTAAAATTTGTTTATTTCAACAATTAAATATGTCTAATGTTGTCATGACGACACTCTATGCTAAGAAAACATAATCAATACTATGCTGGTGATTGACAATTTACATTTTGTCTTTGTTAAGGAATGTCCTCAACATGCCTGAACCTGATACACCATGAAACATTTGTAATGCTTATGACAAATGGATTAAGGCCAATGATAAGGTCAATGTCTACATCTTGGAAAGTTTGTTTGAAGTCTTGGCCAAGAAACACGAGAGCATGGTTTCTTATGAGATCATGAGTTCACTGCGAGAGATACTCAGACAAAAATCCACTCAACTCAAGCATGAAGCTCTCAAAATCATCTTCAATGCGTGTATGAAAGGAAGAATCCTAGTTTGGGAACATGTTCTCAATATGATGGTTCAATTTAATGTTGCTGAGATGAATGGGCTATCATAGATGAGTCCCGTCAGGTTAGCTTTATTTTGGATTCTCTTCCAAAGAGTTTCCTGCATTTTTGTAGTAATGCTATCATGAACAAGATAAACTATAACCTTACAACTCTTCTCAATGAACTGAAAACTTATCAGTCCTTAATGAAAAATAAAGGATAGGTAGAAGAGGCAAAAGTTGCCTGAAGAAACATCCAAAAGGATCAAACCTCTGGGAGTAAGAATGAAGTTTCTTCTTCTAGCTCTAAGAACTTCAAGAAGAAGAGTAGTGTAAGGAGAATAAAGTTGCCCCTATTGCCTCCTAGAAGAAAGGGAAAAAGGCTAGGGTTGCAGACAAAACTTTTTTTTCATTACAACCAGGACGGGCATTGAAAGAAGAACTACCCCAAGTACTTTGATGAGAAGAAGAAAGCCAAAGAAGGTAAATCTGATTTATTTGTCTTAGAAACCTGTTTAGGGGAAAATGATGATTCTGCCTGAATAATTGATTCAGGAGCCATTAATCACATTTGTTCTTCTTTATAGGAATTAGTTCCTAGAGGTAGCTGGACGAGGGCGAGATGACCATGAAGGTCGGGAATGGTGAATTCGTTTCATCCGTTTATGTTAGGAGCATTAGATTACTTTTTAGGAAATATTTTTTATTGTTGGACAATGTTTATATAGTTTCTAATGCTAAAAAGAACCTGATTTTGAAAGAGTTAACAACAAATATGCAAAAGTAATTTGGATCTTAAGCACTCTAACTATATTAATTTTGAGGATCAAGCATGCATGTTCATAATGTAAGTTAGGGTTTGAGAAAACAACCTTCGTAGAATTCAAAATTTCAGCAACTTTTTGGTTAATTCTGATCTTAAACTCGTCATTGACCACCGCTAGACTCTTCCCTACTATTTTTCGGCCTTAAAATGGATTGTGGGATTCATCTTCTTGGTTAAGCGATCGTTTAGTTACGCTCAGGCATTAAGCGATCGTCTATGCAAAGGTAAACAATCGTTTAGGAAATCGCGTGTGATTGTTTAGGAAAGTGCGGGTGTGCGATCGTTTAGGAAAGCGCGGGTGTGCGATCGTTTAGTAAGCGGGCGCTATTGTATAGGCTCTCAACACTAAGTGATAGAAGGCTTACATACCGTGAGCGATTATGCGTCTCTCATTCAAACAAAATGAAAACAATTTTCATTTTATTCTTCAGTTACTAAAACTGAATTGAGCATCCCACTAACACATGAATTTGGAGAAAACGGTGGGCAATTATCTCATAACCGTCCAATTAATAAAAATAAAAAAATATAATCATATTATATTCATAACCTATAGTTTGATATCATATATCAACTATAGTGTTTTTCCTCTACTTGATATAAATCAACTTGATATAAATCATATTTATATCCAATTTCCTCCAAAATAATGTATCTCATACATTTAGTCAATCATATCGTATATAATTAACCAGTTCAGTCATATCATATATAATCAAACTCCCTCCTATCAATTTGAACATTTCAAACTGACCCAAAAACTGATTCTCAACTTACATCCAAGCTACTAAAGAGACCTAATGGACCTATGGCTCAAAGCTTCAATGGTACGTGAATAGCTGACTAAACTTTTTAGCCACGAGATCCACCATCCGTTAATTGCCAGACATTCCACTAAAGACTGACAGTTGAACTCTTCTTACCACAAATATATTTTTGTGTCCATCGGATATAACCAATCATGAATACGATAACCCTTCACAGATGCTCGTAAGTACAGTTGGGCCAATTTATCGTTTTGCCCCTATAGTTACATCTCACTCCTTAAGTACCACTAATCCCTCTAATGAACAATACAATATAGTCCAACTATGTGTGAACACCTCTTGGGGCATGAAAAGGTGTGTGGCGCCACATCGTTTAAATCTTGGAATCAACCCTTAAGGGAGCTATTTATCTACTTACCCCTGCTTTCAGGAAGGAGTGAATTCCATCTTGTGTAGCTGAATTTCCAACTCCCAACTCAGACGAATCCCTAAAGTGGTAGGTTTGAGTCAGCAACCTGGGCACTCGCACCCATGCAAATCAAAGAAACGCCCTTAATGGCAGGAGTTCTCAACTCACTCAGGATTGAGGTCATGTTACCTATGGTCATCCTAGTGAAGTGAGGTCTCTATCATGAACGGTGTTATATAACGAGACGTTAACTCTTCGTGGTTAAGTCTTATACAAACTTTTTGTATAGGACACCCCCACTCGTATGTCCTCTACACGAATGATCAGGATCAGACCATCTGTGACAAGTCACAACACTTGTAACTATTCCACAAAGCGGGCCGCATCCGTAGCGTTACCAGGATAAGGTTTCCGTCCTATATCCATATACTACAGACCATTTTGGTTATCACTTAAGACATGATCTACTTGTATGTCACCACATACATGCTTAAGTTACATAAAGACAATAAGGGATTTTAGTTTATTGGTTTGTGGTAAAGCAAATAAGACAACCAGATGAGCAAAACCATGAAATGAAGTAAATATCATATATTATACGTCACAATCGTTTGTACAAACTGTTTATAAACTACAGGACATGAGATTTTAGGGCATCAACCCCAATAGAGGGTTTAGAGGAGGACGATCAGTTGACCCTCATAGATTTGTTGGTGAATGATATTTAGCGAGCAGACGGTTTTCTAGCCATTCCACCACCATTAAGGAAAAGGTATTGTGTGCGTTTGTTGAGCAAGACTAACTAATTTTTTTGTCGGAGTTTGCAAGTTGGTTTGTTATTAGTTTTTGTAACTTCCCCTAGTCTCTTATTCCATAGGTTTTTAATATTTGTTGATTTTTTGTGACATGTACGAATGACCCATGTTATGTGGCCCTTTGATATGGATGAAAATATTTCTAACCAAGTTGTAAAATGGTCATGTATAGGACCATCAAATTATGTAATATCTTTTGAGGGGAATAAATTTAATGAATTTCATATCCGGTCTAATTTTTTTATTTTATCAGTGGAATGAATTTAATTTATTTCATATCCGGTCTAAATTAATATCATTTTGTAAAACCATTTGGTTTTTTTTGATGAGAAGTTTAGAATGAATAATATAAAATTGAACTGTATACCATATCTTAAGATTGAAAAGAATAAAAAAAATGCAATCAATGTCTTATTCCAAATAGGATGGATACAATAATTGGATTATAAGATTAAAAAAGAAAAAAAAGTGTTTATACAGGTAAATTATTATAGAGTACAAAAACTGAACCAGATAGTATTGACATAACAACTCTGCACATCCAAGCACAGACATATGAACTCAGATATAACAACTCTGCACTAGGATTGGCAAAATTTCCCACGGGCCCCGTCTCGATCGGGGTGGGGAATCCCCGGTTTGACCCCATCCTTGGTCAAACCGGGAAAATTTTTCGGGGCCTCGTCCAGGGATGGGGACGGTATTCCCGCCTCGACCCCGACCCTGATTAATCCCCGATCCCGATTTGATATATTTATATTTTAAATATTTTATAAATATATAAAATAACTTATTTATATGTATGTTTATAATATATAGACTTATAGTGTTGTGGAGCCCAATATTAAATATCTAAATTCTAAATCTAAGCCCAAATTTTAATCAAAATTTAAATAAAATTTTAATTAAAAATGGGGAATGCCCACAGGGAATTAGTAGGGGATTCCCCGCGGGAAACGGGGAATGGATCCCTGCGGGGACCTCGTTTCCTCGACGGAGAATCCCCACCCTCGTCTCCGCCTTTAAATAACGGGGATGGGGGAGAATTTCCCTCATGAGGCCTAGGGATGCCCTCACCCCGACCCCGTTGCCAACCCTACTCTACACACCAAAACACATATATATCAACTCAAACATAACAACTCTGCACATCCAAATACAAACATATTAGTTCAGACATAACAACTATGCACACCCAAATACAGACATATTAATTCAGATATAACAACTCTGCACATCCAAATATCGAATTCCTATATCATCTTAGTGTTCCAAACACCCCCTTGAAATTAGAAACAGCAATTTTGGAGGAAATAACTTAGACTATCCCTTCGATTTCAATCTCACTCTCACCTTCTCGCTTTCTCCCTCTCCCTGCTTGACGCTGTTGCCGCCCCGCCGTCTCTCTCCATTCAGCGTCGCCGTCTCTCTCCATTCAGCGTCGCCGTCGCTCCTACCGGTTTCTCTCGATCTCCATCTAAGTCGCTTTTCACTTCAACTCACGTTAGAATTTGTCTAACGAAAGAAACAGGATGTTGCTTGCATATAGTTGGGTTTGATGTTAAGATCAAATGCTGTTCTGAATTTATTGGTTGAAAATCCCTTCTGTTCTAAAACTGTACATTGATTCTGGTCCATTATTACAGACCCATAACATCGGTTTGGTATTTTCCCCTCTTCTTTTGCACGATCCGAAATTGAGTCGAGAAAACCCTATTCTGCAATTCGCTAGGCTAGTTGTTTCTTTAACCTATCATTCTCAGATTCTTGATTCACTCCGCCGCTTTCTTCTTTCTCTTTTCCTTACACTTCTTCGGCATGTATTTTACTCTAATTTTTGTGTTGAACTTTTCTTATGCCATTCAAGTTGCATTCGTTGAGTTCAAGTGGGTTTTCGTTCAGGTAGAGGGAGCAACATGTTCTTCCACATAGTTTTGGAGAGGAATATGCAGCTACATCCACGACACTTTGGCCGTAACCTCCGTGACAACCTCGTCTCAAAACTTATGAAAGATGTTGAGGGCACTTGCAGGTTTGTTAACTGTTTTCCCTACCTTTTTGTATGCTAGAAAACTACTGTTGCTGTTATTTTCTTTTTGTTAACTCTAGAGGAAAATGCATGTGATAAGATGAAGTGCTGTCTTGGACTGGGTTCAGATGTTTGGGGAGTATCTGCAGTTATCTGGTTGTTAGAAATGGGGGCCTTGTCCTTTTCGTTTTGAGAACATGTGGCTTCAACACCCTTCATTTAAATCCCTGATTCCAAGTTGGTGGAGGGAGCCAGTGGTGGAAAGATGGGAGGGATTCAAATTTATGGGCAAGCTGAGAGCTTTGCAAAGGAAACTTAGAACGTGGAATAGAGAGGTTTTTGGTGACGTTAAAGTTCAGAAAGAGGAGCTTTTGGTTAAGATTAAGGGGTTTGATGATCTGGAGTTGGAAGGGCTCTTGGACGACTCTTTGAAAGGGGAAAGGGAGTCCCTAAGATCCTTTTTACGGAGGTGGTTAGGAAGGAAGCTTCTAACTGGAGGTAGAAAGTGAAGTAGGCGTGGGCCAAGGATGGGGATTGCAACACGTCGCTTTTTCATAGAGTGATGAGTGGCCAGAAGAATAGGAATAGAATTGGACCCTTGGTTACTGTTTCAGGGGAGATTTTAAAGGAGAAGATGAGGTTGAGGAGGAAGTGATTGGTTTTTTCTCTAAGTTGTATGGTTTGGAGGTTTCGGCTAAGCCTTTTGTGTAAGGGATTAACTGGAACCCAATTTCTAATGAGGATAAGGACAGGTTGTTTGAGCCTTTTACTATCGAGGAGATTAAAATGGCTGTTTCTGGAAGTGATAGCTCAAAATCTCCAAGGCCGGATGGGTTTGCTATGACCTTTTATCAAGAGAATTGGTCTCTGGTGAAGGAGGGTTTGTCAAAGTGTTCCAGGAGTTTTGGGAAAGGGGGATCTTAAATAACTCTTTGTCTGGAACGTATGTTTGTTTGATCCTGATCTTGAAGGAGTCAGTGACTTGGCCCTTGGGTTAAGGACTTTAGGCTAATTAGTTTTATAACGAGCGTGTACAAAATTCTTGCAAAAGTTTTGGCGAATCGGCTAAAGAGGGTTCTTTCGTTGACGATCTCAGAAGCACAAGGGGCTTTTGTGGCGGGTAGACAAATTTTGGATCAAGCCTTGATTGCTAATGAGGCGATTGAGGACTATAGAGCTAGTAAGAAGGAAGAGGTTGTTTAAGATCGGTTTTGAAAAAGCATATGACCATGTGGATTGGAATTTCCTGGATAAGGTGTTGGATAGTTAAGGTTTTGGTTATAAGTGGCGTATGTGGATGTGGGGTTGTCTAAGGAATGTGAGCTATTCCTTTCTCATCAATGGGAGCCCTGGGGAAAAGTGATGGCGTTGAGAGGTCTGAGGCAGGGAGACCCTCTTTTCCCTTTTCTTTTTCTCCATGTTGTGGAAATCCAGTAGAATGGTGAGTAAGTGTGTCGAAGGAAATATCATTGAGCCATTTGAGGTGGGGAAGGAAAGGGTGGCCCTTTCCCATCTTCAATTTGTAGATGGCACTCTCTTCTTTTGCTCTAAAAATGTTAATTTGTTCTTGATGCTGAATCACGTTTTGGCCTTCTTTGGGAGATGTTTGGTTTGAAGATTAATAGGGGTAAGTGTTGTGTCTTGGATATCAATAGTGAAGGGGATAAGATAAGAAGGTGGGCTGAGTGGATTGGTTGTGAGGTTGGGAGCCTTCCTTCTTCTTACTTGGGTCTCCCTTTCAGGGTTAATTCAAAGTGTGTTTCCTTGTGGGATCTCGTGATGGACAAAGTTCGTAGTAGGTTGGTCTCTTGGTAAAAGGGTATCTTTTCTAAACCGGGACGTCTTACTCTGATTAAGTTTGTCTTGAGTGGCATTCTGGTTTATTTCTTTTCTTTCTTTAGAGCTCTGGCTGAGGTGTTTAAGCGTTTGGAGAGGCTGATATGTGACTTCCTTTGGGATGGGATTGATGAAGGAAAAGGCTTGCACCTTATTAGATGGGAGGTTATTGAAAAAAACCAGCTTCTTTTGGAGGTTTAGAAATAGGGAATCTAAGGAATCATAACAAAGCCTTTTTAGCCAAATGGCTACGGAGCTTCTCCTCTAAGCCCAATTCTCTTTGGCGAAGGATTATTGTTAGTAAACATGATAGTCATCCTTTCAAATGGATGGAAAAAGGGATTAAAGGTACCTACCGAAATCTTTGAAAAGATATTTCAAGAGAGCTCCCTACTTTTGCTTCTTGGGTTCGGTGTATGGTGGGGGATGGGAGAGAGACGTACGTTTGGGAAGATAACTAGGTGGGGGAGAGATCTCTTTATGGGTTATTCCCTCGGTTGTATCATCTATCTTCTTTTAAATACCATTTTATGGCCGATTTTCCTGTGTGGACATGCATGGAGCTCTTGCTCGTTTCCCTTGGGGTTTTTTCGTGCTCTTTCTGATAGGGAAACGACGGATGTGGTTGCTCTCCTCTCTATTCTTGAGAGTCATCCCTTCCGTCTTGGGAGGAGAGATGTGAGAATTTAGAGCCTTAATCCTTTGGATAGGTTCTCGTGCAAGTTTTCCATCCAATGTTTGGTTAATCCTTCTCCTTTGGGTGAGTCGGTCTTTTCATTGCTATGGAGGATTAAGATCCCTAGAAAGGTTAGACTCTTTACTTGGCAGGTTCTTCACGGCCGGATTAGTATGTCGGATAGGCTTGTTAGGAAGATGCCATTGATGATTGGGCCTTTTTGCTGTATTCTTTGTCGGAAGGCGTAGGAAGACTACTAGACTAGAATCATATTCTTTGGCGCTATGAGATTGCGAGCTTTGTCTAGGACTATTTTTTCCAGACGTTTGGTTTGATGTGTGCTTGTCACAGAGATGTTAGAGATATGATTGAGGAGTTCCTCCTCAATCCGCTTTTTGGAGAGAGAGAGGTCGTTTTCTCTGGCTAGCTAGTGTTTGTGCTATTATTTAGGTGTTGTAGGGTGAGAGGAATGGTAGGGTGTTTAGGGGGGTTGAGAGGGATGTTGGAGAAAGTTGGTCTCTTGTTTGTTTTCATGTTTCACATTGGGCTTCGATTTCGAATGTATTTTTGTAATTATTCTATAGACATGATATTATATAGTTGGAGACCCTTCTTGTAGACAGAGTCCCCTTTTTGTGGGTTGAGTTTTTGTTCGTCCGTTTTTTTTTTTGCCCATTTTTCCTCAATGAAAGCTGTTCTTATTAAAAAAAAATTGAAAAAAAGATGAAGTGCTAGATTTGATCTTGGATTATGAAGTCGCTAGGTGGCATCCCATTAGCTTTATTTCACCTGTAAGGCGGCAATTATATGATTTCTTTCGTTCTATTTAACTTTTCTTCAGTGTTTTTAATGGATGATGTAATAATGTGAACATATTGTTAATATGTTTGATATAGAGGGGTTGGACATCTGAGAAACATGTGAAAACTGAAAAGATAGTTTTTTTTAATAGACATCTCAGATTTTTACATTAGTTGTTTCAATAAACATCCAACTCTCATTGAAGCAATTAAAACTTCCAAGTTACAATGAGGTGATGAACAAAAGTTCAGATTACTAATTGGGCCATTGATGTTGGTGGTCAAATATTAAGAAAAATTTTTATTTGTCTATACTAGACATGTTTTTAGTTTTTAAATCTTGATTAGAAATGTTCAAAGAAGTGAGAATTACAAAAAAAGGGCTAGGATGGTATTGGGTCACACTCCATTGATATTAGAATTAGGGTGATTTTTTCTTGGGTCATTGACCTTTCTGTTTTATGAACGTGAGATCTTTACTGTTCAAACCAGGGGAAGACATTCTCCTCTAACACCATGCACATTGGCTCAAATTGCCTTAATGGGATAGTGGGAGAATAACTTATGTCTGATGGTGGTTTAAATTTTGTTTCCAAGCATTTTTCCTGTGTTGCATGGTATAATAAAATTCTATTCCGATGCATGTACATGTCCGTTCATCTTTATCAAAATAAACAAAATTTTAAAAAAGCATGTCAGTTCATGAACCGATGAAAGCAAATAAAAACAGTTTGATGGATGATATTTCTTTTAAAAGTTCAATGCATTTCTCAAGTAGTGAACGGTTAGAGGGATTTCGTTATTGAAAAACTTTTATACGTTGACACAGCGGCCGGCATGGATTCGTAGTGGCCATTACAGGAATTGAGAATATTGGGAAAGGATTGATTCGTGATGGGACAGGTTTTGTCACTTTTCCCGTTAAATACCAATGTGTTGTGTTTAGACCATTCAAGGGAGAAATTTTAGAAGCAGTTGTTACTATGGTAAACAAGGTATGTATACGACACCTTTTTGTTATCTAGAAAGTAATTAATGAATTTATTTTAAATAATAAATACATTAATGACTTCAACTGCAACTATCGTAGATGGGTTTCTTTGCTGAAGCTGGACCTGTTCAGATTTTTGTTTCAAACCATGTAAGTACACATTTGTAGCCTATTTCAATTATTATCTTTTTCCTCTTTGGCTCTCTGTTGTTACAAGCCACCAAGTATCTTGGGGCTTAGATATTTCTTAACAGTTTTATGAAATCTATGAAACTGCTCTTTACCAAATAAATGTGTGGGGGTGGCACCGCATGGTAGTGATGCTCAGAGGGGTTCCTTATGGCAATAAAAAACTTGTCACGTTGCCCACTAAATTGTGCGGTGTATTTAGTGAGAAATGAGAAAAATGGATTTTAAAAATATTGAAAGAGATTGGAAATTTGATATGAATGCTATCACTAACTTTTGTAGTGTTCGTTGTGCAGTGAAGTATTTAAGCAATCAAACACTTCTTCTCAACTTTCTAGTTTGTTGCTTTGATATTTTCTCAGGGATGTTATGCCATGAGATACAATCTTATTCTCAGCAATACAAACACATGTATTTTATGCTCAACAACCCTATAACAAAATTTTCATTTCCAAGCCTTTCAAATCAGTGCAAATCATATATGTCCTGGGCTACGAACATCATCTTATTTGTAATGAATTTATTTGCTAGCTTTCCATTATGAGACTTCGTTGTGCTTACCAATCTTAGGCTAATGATCCATGTCAATATACAAAATATAAATGGGACAAAGACCTTCTACTTGAATTTACTCCCACTAAACGGAATTTGCGACAGCATCTTGGCTTTTATTCCTATCATTTATCATATATTTTCCCCCATTAATGTGCTGAACTTTCACTGAAGTTATCTCACATCTTGTGTTTCAGTTGATACCAGATGATATGGAGTTTCAGTCCGGAGATGTGCCAAACTATACCACTTCGGATGGATCAGTATACTTCTATTTTACATGGATTCTCTAACATAGACTGATAAAGCTCTCTTGTTGTGTTAAATTTACTGAATTATTTTTGTTCTCTCATAGGTTAAGATTCAGAAGGACAGTGAAGTTCGATTGAAGATAATTGGGACTCGAGTAGATGCAACTGAAATTGTAGTGCCTTCTCTTCCTTATTTAGTATTGTTTCTTTCAAAATTTATTTGTTCTTTCCGTCCTCTGCATGATGTAATGTTAATTTTTCTTTTCTATGCAAATATAGTTTTTAGACTTCATCCTGAGTAATTTAAAACGTTTTTCTTTTTATCTCAGTTTCGGAGTAGGTGATATGTTGATATTTTAATGATAAGAAAGATATAATATATATATTGACTTAGCGAATTTTAGTTATGAGATTCTTTTTAACTTTTTAGATGAAAGTTCAAAAGTTGTGTCCAGTGGATCTATTTAGTATATATTCTCTTAAACGGTGAAAATATTCAAAAGATGACAACTCCTTGTTAGTTGCTTTTGTGACTTTGGTAGAATTTGTGTGCCATTATCAAATTTGGGATCTGCTGTGTCTCGTTTAACTATTGCTTTTGCTTGCAGTTTTGTATTGGAACCATAAAAGATGACTTCTTGGGTGTGATCAATGACCCTTCCGCAGCTTAGCTCTTCATCTTGTTCAAGAAATTCTTCCTTGAATTGGAGTTGTCAGTTTGCATATTAGGAAAAAAATCACTGGGAAAAAAAAATCTAATTTTGTTGTATATAATTTCTCATTTTTCAACTGTTTATCTTTTTAGTTATACGGATCCTTACGCCAATTACTTGTTATGTTGGTATTTGGAATGAGAAACGTTTTCATATGAGTCCTATAGTTTGGTGAAAGTTAGAATGTAGTCTTTGTAGTTCTTAACCTTTATAGTTTAATCAATTCTATAAATTGCCCTAATTGTTTTGATATAATTTTTCACTAATAATCTTTATTTATTGAAAGCATTACATTCCTCTTTAATATGAGTTTATTTTATTTTGAGAAAAATACCTTTTTGGTTTTTAGGTTTGAGGTCTAATTTCAATTTGGTTTTTAAGTTTCAAAATGTTATATATTTAGTCATTAGATATTGAGTTTGGTTTTTATTTAGTCAACAATGTTATAATTTAATCTTTGGTATTTGATTTTTGTTTCAATTTGGTTTTTATGTTTCAAGTTTTACATTTTTAACTTTGATTTTTTACTCCATACTCATTTCTTAATAAATTTAAAAGAATTATAATTAATCAAGTTTCATTATTTTTCATCACTTTTAAAATTAAATTTAAATTTTGCTTCATAATTATTTTTAATTAATTAAAAGATTGACGTTAATAATCTTAAAAATGTAAAATCTTGAAACATAGTGATTAAATTTAAACAAAAGGTAAAATTGTAACATTTTAAACTCAAAACTTAGGACTAAATGCGTAGATTTTGAAACTATCAAATAGAAATTAGACTCGAAATCTAGGGATAAAAAATATATTTTTCGGATAAAGTATATAGTTTTAACTGTCAAATCCCGCCGTTGTTTAATTTCACTCTATTTGACCTCCTCAACATTAGCACCACTACAACCATTGCCACTTCAACACCTCTGCTTCCAAGCTCGATGACACTTCCTTGTCACCTTCCCACCGTATCACTGAATTGAACAAATTACAAACAAACAATGTTACTATCTCAATCTCAAATCTCATCGACGAGGGTTAAGTTTAAAATTAAATGTGGTTTGGGTAAATTGTGAACTAAATCACAACCTATTGCTTTGATTTAATTTGGTCTAAAGAATATTACAAACTGTCTTGAACCAATCAATTGTTTCACTTCTAAGCACTCGTAGTTCTTTGTTTTAAGGAAAAAAAGACGTGGTAATCTAAAGGGATGTTCTTAGACTAATGTATCACATTAACATCCTATTACTATGCTTATGAATTAAAATAATATTAAAAGAATTTGATAGAACTAAATTTACTAATTTTGACTTCAATTTCTAAAATTAGTTAAACATTGCACTTTTTTTTAGAAGTTAATGTCATAACTATTTTATTTTTTGTTTTTGTTTTTGAAAATTAAGTCTATAAGCATTATTTCCACATCCAAATTTCTTTCTTTGTTACCTCATTTTCTCCGATAGTTTAAAAAATCAAACCAAATTTTCAAAACAAAAAAAAGTATTCTTAAAAAATTGTTTCTATTTTTGGAATTTGGCTAAGAAATCTTTATACTTAAAGGTTTAATTTTAAAAAACTAAAAAAAAACGGTTGCCAAACGGGACCTGAATTATTGCAGTTAATCGTAATAATCATAATTAAATAATTCTTGGTCCTCTTTGTCTATTGTGAACTATTTTCTATATCTTAAATTTTCTTGCATGGCATAAATGGATTTGAGTGGTTGAAAATCTTGTAGATGTTATTCTTGATCCTTCTCCTTCTTCTCCTTCTCCTTCTCTCTCGTTTTCAGTTGATACTTCTTCAACAGCTTGGAAACAAAGTTGTAATGGCGAGCTGATACTGGATGGTCTCTTTACCTGTTCAAGGTTCCACTTCTCTATGGATTCTTCTCCAAGAACAAATTATTGAAATATACACTTGATTTTGGATTATAATTATTTGGGCCTAGTACAAGACAAAAGCCTAGTTTCTAGAAGTATTAATTATTAAAATATTATAAAGAAATTATATGGATAAGATACTTAGAGCATTTTGTAGGATTCGTCGGAACATATGAGAAAGAATAGTCTAGATAAATATTTGTAACCACTAGATCATGAATGTGTTGATAAAATTCTAGCCATAGATTTAAGTGTGCAAACTACTATAAATAGGAGGAATGTGCTACTATTAGTATCGAGGAAAAAAAATATAGAAGTTGATATGAACCCTCATACATCAAATTATTATTTATATTTTTTTAATAATCTTGATGCAATTTTAGCATTTTACAATTTTACATTTAAGTAGAGTAGTTTAGCCTTTTTATGTTGCATTTAAGCTTTACTATTAGGTTGTTTTAATGATTTGAGTTTTAACCTTTGTGCTTGGTTTTAAGGTTAGCCTGAGAGCTTCCTAAATTTAGGATTCATTTGAGTTGCATGTCAAAACCATTCAAGTGTTCGAATCTTGGGCTAGTAATTTATTCTTTGTTTAAGATATTTGATCTTAAGGCAATCCGTGTCTAACCTAATCATTAGTGTTAAAATCATATTGATTTAAGGGTTTTATTGATTGAGAATTAGGGTTTTTTCATTCGAAAAGGTTTCTAATTTCAATTTGCTTAAAATTTCGTATCATTTGGCATCAGAGCTTAGGCGTTATCTTATATCCTGTAAATATTATCTAGAATTTCAGCTTTAGATTTTGTTTTGTTTTTATTTTGTTGTTATTTTGAAAAAACAAAAAAGAGAGAAGATTCCGCATTGAGATGTTGGTGTGGCTGTGATAATCGTTGGGAAGAAAATTGTCGAAGGAATTGGAAAAGGAATTCTGTCGGTTGCTTGCGGCAGAAATTTGGAAGAAAAAAAAAGGTAAATTCAAACTGGGCTTGAGAGTGTAGGCTGCATAATCGAAATTGGAAAAGAAAAATGGAGAAAAATTAGAGGGATCGAGAATGCTGGAGAATATGTGAAATCAGAGAGAGGAAATTGATGCTATATTTTCGATATTGGAAGATTATGCACTAACGTGGTGGAATCATTTATTATCGAAAAGGAGGAGAACTGGAAATCACGCAACGCTCTCATGGAAAGAAAACAAGGTTCTAATGAGAAAGCATTTTGTACTAACTCTTTTCATAAATTGCAAGTTTTGAAGCAAGGGAACAAAAGTGTGAACAATTACTATAAGGACATGTATTGCTTGAGGAGGTTAATATATTTGAGGATGAGGAAGTTACCATGGATCGATTCTACAACCGACTTAATGAGGAGATTGTTGAGATGCTTGCCGATCGTGAAGAAATTCGATCTTATGAGGATTTGGAAGAAATGGTGCATGTTGCCATCAAAATAGAAAGAAAACTCCAAAGGAGATCTTCAAGGTACACTAACTCTAAATCTACGTGGAAAAAGTTAGTTTATCTACTACATCTGAGCATTTTGATAAGGTCGGAAGTAGAAAAGAAAAACTTGATAATGTTGTATCTATGCATGATCATGATGTTTTGTCTAGTAAGTCATTAGATTGCAAGGAATCACATGATTGTAATCTTGGAACTGTTGTTGAACCACTTATTTTTAAAGAGGCATGTGATAGTGGTAGTGGAGTAGAGAAAGTAAATGGTAGTGAACTTGAAACTAGCGTACTTTGTGCTGCATTGCTAATCCATTAGAGTCCAAAGTAACTTTTGGACCTATTGTTGTATCATTGCTTCCAAGAGAAGTAAAACTTGATGTGTGTGAGTTGGAAAAGAAAATTCATGAGACTGTGGTAAAAGCAATAGAAACGTATGTTGAAGAAAAGTATGTGAGTAATACTCAGTTTATAGACAAAAATGAGAGAAGCAAAAAAAATGAGAGTTTAGAAATTTGTGAGGTTAACGAAAATGTTTGTTTTCTAATAGGCGAACTTTCACCAAGTTTTTCTACTTTATTCTGTGAGGTTTTGCAGGATGTTAAAGCTTTGACCATGAAGCAAAGTTCAATGATTGTGCTTAGTTCTTTTGATGGTCACAATTGGAATGAGAGTTGGAAAGATCAATATTCTTTTCAAAATAGACAAAATCCAAAACCAAGAGGAGTGCTAGGAAATTGACATCATTTTTTTTTTTCTCATGAGTTCAAAATTGCTTTACAAAACTTTGACTTGGGTTTGAAGACGAATCCTTCAAAAGAAGAAGAGGATGATATGAACCACTTAAAAATCAAATTAGAATTTATATTTTATTTAATAATCTTGATGCAATTTTAGCATTTTCCAATTTTATCTTTTGTATGATATTTAAGTAGGGGTAATTTAGTATTTTTATGTTGCATTAGGGTTTTTATTGGGAGACTATTTAGGCCCTACTATTAGGATGTTTTAATAAGATTATGATGAATTGAGTTTTAGTCTTTGTACTTGTTTTCAAGATTAGTCAGAGAGTTTCTTGAATTTACAATTCATTTGAGTTGCATGCCAAGAACAGACGAGAAATTTGTTCTTTGATCTTAAGGCAATTCGTGTCTAACGTAATCCTTAGAATTGAAATCATATTGATTTGAGGGTTTTAGTGATTGAGAATTAAGATTTCTTCATCCGAAAGGGTATATTATTCCAATTCGCTAGGGATTTCATAAAAGAAGTGCTCAATAACACAAGTAACCTCTTTTTCATAATTTTTTTTTTCCAAATTACCTCCAACCTCCAAATATTTCATCTCTGAGCACTCTTTCGATACTCCTATCTACGAAGTACTGATTTCAGTATCAAATCTTCAAATCTACTTGGTTTCCCTTATTTTATCATTTTTAATGTTTATGATTTTGCGAGTTTCTTAGAAGATCAAACGATGTGAAATCCGTTTGGAAATGGAAGGTTTGTATGGGATGAAGCCAAGTACTCAACAACAAACCTCCTACTAGGAGTGTTCATGGGTTGGGTTGGATTGAGTTGAAAGACTTTTTAGACTAAACTCAATTGTTCGACTTGTAAATTTCTTCAACACAAATAACCCATATTAAAAAATGAACCCAACCCAACCCAATCATGAAATATGTGGGTTGGATTGGTTCAGGTTAATCGGGTCATTTATTTAAAATTTTGTTTTAAAAGGAAGCAAAACGTAAATATGTAAAAATCTAATTTAATTATTTCCATATATTGAATTAAAATTAACAACGCAATTTCAATTTATATAGTGAATTTTTTTTTCTAAAATACAAATAAACTACTTTTAAAAGTTGTTGAAGAATAAGTTACTCAAGAAATATTGAGATTAAATAAGATTAAAATCAATATACTTATAAATAATTGTGTTATAAGTAACAAAAAATATATATTTTAAAGTTAATAATAAATTCAAGTTGGTTCAGGTGAACTCATGAACCAACCCAACCCGTAAAATTTTCATTTATTTGAACCTAACCCAATCCAAATGAGTTGATAACCCAACTCAAACCGCATGGGTTGGGTTGGATTGATCGGTTTTTTTGGGTCATCGGATTTTTTAAACACCTCTACCTCCTACTTCTAGAATAGAAAGTCATGTCAATTATCACTTAACTAGACTCGTTTTAGCCCATGTGAAAATCTTTGAAGCATAATTTTTTATGGTGAAATCTAAATGATTAAATGAATATAATTTATGTATTGATTCTAAATTTTAAATATAAATATTCAACCTGAATTTTAAAAATAATAAAAGAGATAAAATAAATAAGATAATTTATATTACTAATACTTTATTGATGGAAAAAAAATAAGGAGAAAAATAAACTAATAAGGTGGAAAAGAAATACACAAAAGATATGTACAAGGATTCTCCTCTCATAGTTTTTAATATGGTGCAGATGTAGAAGTATGTAATTATTTCTTTTATCATGAAAAATATTGTTTTTGTTATTTTTATGAAAAAAACATATTAGATTCTATTGTTACAAGACAATTTATTTGTTTATTTTAGCATTTTTTTAAATTTGATTAATATTTAAACAATTAGGTTGGTCAATTAAAATAAGTAATGTGGCCAAAAAAAAAAAATCTTTTAAAAAACTTTAATTATTTTTTTTATTTTTAAATTTGGTTAGAAAGTGAATTGTATGTATTAAGTGTAATCTAAGTTGTAACTCATCATTATCAAGTAGGAAAAATTAGATGCAAGAAAAATACATAAAACAATAAAATATACCAATTTTCTTAAAATACTAGGCAGTTTTTTACTTTACATCTAAAAAAGTGTTATTCACCCTGGGGTGTTCGTAGGTTGGGTTGGATTGAATGATTTTTTAGACTCAGTCTAAGTACATTTGGGTTGGGTTGCTAATTGTTCGGGTTGTAAATTTTTTCAACCCATATAACCCTCATTATAAATGAACCCAACCCAATCCAACCAAGAAACATTTGGGTTGGGTTAGTTCGGGTAATTTATTTAAACTTTTTATTATAAAAGGAAATAAAATGTTAATACGTAAAAATTCGATATAATTATTTTCATATATGAATTAAGATTAACGACTCAAATTTAATTTATATAATGTATAATCTTTTTTTAAAGTGTAAAAGAAAAAACTATTTTCAAGACTTATTGAAGAATAAATTATTCAAAAAACTGATAAAGTTAAAGAAAACTAAAATAAATATATGTATATCTAATTGTACATAAGTAATTTTTTTTTTTAAAAGTTAATAATAAGTTCGGGTTGGTTAGAATTATTTTAGATGACTCATGAACCAACCTAACCCATAAATTTTAATTTATTTGAACTCTAACCCAACCTAAAAGAGTTCATAACTCAACCCAACCAAAGAAATTAGATTGGGTTGATCGATTTTTTCAGATGATTTAGGTTTTTTGAAACACCCCTATTCACCATAATTTCTCAAATTTTGTCAATGGTTTATTCTCTCTTTAGACTATGCATTTCTCTTCTTAGGGAATTTCAATGCCCCAAAAATTTGAGTTCAGTTTATAAAAAAAAAAAAAAATGAATTTGAAAGTGTTATTTATACTTCTTAAATTTGCTAACATGATGATAATTCAATTAGCATAAATTTATAATATTGACTTTAAGATTAGAAATTTGATTTTCCACCCATATATTATCTAAGAAATTGATTTTTAATATTTATTTATTAATGAAATTTAATTATTCTCAAAATCTGATCTAAAATCAAATTCAAATATTCTTATGAGAGCAATATATTTTCCAAATATTTGCGTCATTAACAAAATCTATTTCAAGTTTAATAACATTTTCTAAATTCAAACATGAATAGTTTTTTTCTTTTTTTTTCATTATTTACAATGAATCTGGAAATGGTACATTATTTTTCATCATTTTGTTTTATCAACAAAATATATTTTAAATTTAACAACATTCTCTAAATTCAAACAATTTTAGAATTTGATAGTTATATATATATTACCACCAAATACCATTTCAAATTCTACAACAATGCCTAGAATTAAACATTGATCATAACCTTAATAAATTGTACTGAAATTTGAAAATTTCATATATTCTCATTTGAAGATATATATTTATTTAAGTAAAGCTAATTAATCACTTTTTCAATGACCTTAGTCTATAATTTTACAAAGAAACCCATGGCCCACAACTCAGCCCACAAAAATCTTGAGCTTTTATTATTTTGTTATCATAACATTTACCATCAAGCTATCCTTCCCAAGTAGCCATAGGGGGATACTAATTTGTTCAAATATTGGTTGATAAGTGATATATAACTTTGTTATCATTGTAAAATAATTGTGTAGATTTTTTATGAAACGGTGGTTTTCCTCTACGAGGGAAACTCACTCATTTGTTTAAAATCACTTATGTTATCCAATTTCAAAGAGGGGTAATTTCAGACGTAAAATTCAATTTGGATGCTAGTTAATAAGTGATATTTAACTTTGCCATCATTACAAAATGACTATGTACATTTCTTATGATAAGTGGTTTACCTCTTTGAGAGACATTCGCTCATTTGTAAGAAATGACTTATATTATCTCACTCCATGGTGTAATGGATAACTTTGGAAGAATTCTTATATAAAACTCAATTTAATGCTAGTTAATATTAGTGACTTTACCATTATTGTAGAATGATTACATAGATTTCATACGATAAGTTAAATTAACTTTCGAAAGATGCTCACTCTTTTGATATAAATAATTTATATTTTCCCACTCCAAAACTCAATAAGATAAGTAATTTCGAAAGAATTCAAGCATAAAATTCCATAGCGTCCATTTCACACCCATTTTATAGTTAAATATTGACCATAAATTTTGAAAATTGTAGTGAAATTTGGAAATTCCATATTTCCTCATTTGAGGGTATATCTTCATTTAATATTGAATCATGAAATTGATTTTAGAAATTTTTTTTTTTAAATTAATTTTTTCCAATTACTTTTGGCCCACAATTCAACCCACAAAAGTCTTTGTTGGATCCAATTTCATTATCATAACATTAGCTATTTAGAATTGTGCTTTTGCCATCCCTTCTCAAGTAGCCTTAGGGTAATTTTGAAATAATTTAACTTGGCATACTACTTTGTTTAAATGTTAGTTGATAAGTGATTTATAATTTTGTCATCCTTGTCAAATCAGTGTGTAGGTTTTTTTTTATGTTAAAGCGGCTTTTCTCTTCCAAAAATATTTTTTCATTTGTTAAAAATGACTTATGTTATCTCACTCAAAAAACGATAGGTAATTTTAAAAGAATACATGCATAAAACTCAAATTGAATACTAGTTAACAATTAATATCTAATTTTGTCATTATTGTAATACGATTATATGAATTTCTTAGGATAAGGTGATTTCGTTCTTTAAGAGACACCAACTCTTTTCTTTGAAATGACTTATGTTATCTCACCCTAAAGAGTAGTGGATAATTTTGAAATAATTTAGGCATAAACAATCTCAAATGCTAGTTATTACGTGATATCTAACTTTGTCATCATTACTTGTGAAATTAAAATGTACCTTTCTTATAATTAATTTGTAAGCACTTGCGTTGCACGTGTTTTTGTTTAGTTTATAATGTAACTTAATTGCAAAAGATTAAAAATATAAATATGTATTGGTGAGGATAAATTTAACCGATGGAATAGATTAACTTTAAATTAAATTTTAATTTATAAGTAATAATTAATTAGTTGTCAATAAAAAACAATTCACTAACTATCATTATAAGTTAACTATTTCTTTTAAGGAACCATTATAATTTAATCTTAATAGCTAAAGATGTATATATTATTAAAAAGATATAAATAGAAACATGGCAGAGGGAGAACCTAAACTTTGAAAGTTGCAAGAACCACTCTAATTTTAGAATTTAGTCACAATTTATATAGTCAATAACCATTTTTTCTGACCTTCACACTTTTTTCCTTAGTGATCTTCATACCTTTGTTAAAATTTTGTTAAACACAATATGAGAAGATTCCAAATTATTTAATATGCATATATTAAAAGATAAAAAAAAAAAAAATTACAAACCAATTTTATGTTGAGATTCATTCTATTATAATTTTTCTTTTAAAAAAACTTTTTTTAAAAATATGTTGGGGCAATTTGCCTTGATTAATGGTGACATTAATTTCAATTTTGAATTAATTAATTTATTATGTGCACACAAATATAATAATAAATAAAGAGGAGCAAAAGAAAACAATATTTTTCTTTATCGATAGATCACTTGATTTAGTTAACTTACACTTTTTCGGAAGAGTCAATCTAACTTTTTGAAGACATAGATAAACTAATTTTTTTTTTGTAGGTGTAAGCGAGGTAGATAATATAAAGGGAATAATACTTTTTTGGTCTTTAGATTTTGACTCTAGTTTCTATTTAGTTCTTAAGTTTTAAAATGTTATACATTTAGTTCTTAAGTTTTGAGTTTTGTTTCAATTTAGCCTCTATGTTCAAAAGGTTACAATTTTACCCTTGAGATTTGAGTTATGTTTCAATTTGATCCCTGGGTTTCATTTGATATTTTTAACATCAATTTTTTTTAAATACTCACTTTCAATCATTGATATTAATTTCCTTTAATTAAATAAAAATAATTACGAAGTGAAATTTTAATTTTTTGATAAAAATATTGAAACTTAACTAATCATAATTATTTTAAAAAAATTTTAAAAAATTTTAATTTATTAACCATGAATTAACTTTAAAGACGGAAAATGAATGTTTAGTGAAAAATCAATGTTAAAAGTGTAAATCTTGTAACATATGGATTAGATTGAATCAAAATTCAAATGTCTAAGGTAAAGTTGAAATGTTTTGAAACCTAAGGATTAAATTGAAACCAAACTCAAAACTTAATGACTAAATGTGTGACATTCTAAAACCTTGGGACTAAATAGAGAACCTAATATAAAATACAAAATTTTTGTACGTAACAATGGAATAACAAAAAAAAATTACGTTAAATGAAAAATGGATATGAAGAACATTATACTTTTCATTTACCCTCCATCCCGACCTAATTTAGAGATTGTAAAAAGAGGGAAAAAACATAACAAAATATAATTAAAGAAAGAGAAACACCTTTAAAAAAAATGGGAGTTTAATTGTAAATTTATAGAAAAATTTGAGGTTCAAATTTTAATTTGATTTGGTCTTAAATCAAAATTGGAAAAAAATAAAAAATAAAAATGAAACCTATATTTCTTTTGTTTAATGTGTTAATAGTATAAACTGATAGATTTGAAAATTTCTGTAAAATAGATAAAATAAAATTTTTATTGTTGAAAATCGAAATTATTAGCTAAAATTAGAATTTTTTTTTCTCGAAAATTATTATCATCTTAATGTGGACGATAGATTTTTGTCGAACAATTTTGTATGCACTTCACTTGAATGTAAGATTTTGATTTTTTTTAAAATTTCTTTCTTATCATTTTATGTGAATTAAAATTAAATAAAGTAAGATTTTTAAAGAAAAATTAGATTTAATTGAAATTACATCATATAACCTTATGACCATCAACTAAAAGGGGAAAAAGAAAAACAAAAAGTTTCTCCCCTATAGCCTCTTTTAGATAGTAAATAGATATATAGATAAGATGAATTCACTCTTCAATGTTTAACTTTGTTATTATTGTAAAACAATTATGTGGATTTCTTATGATAAGTTAGCTTTAGTCTTCAAAAGATATTCACTCTTTTTCCATAAATAGATTAAGCTATCCCACTTCAAAAAGTGGTGAGTGATTTTGAAAGAATTCAAGTATAAAACTCAATTTGGAAGTTCGTTAATATTGGATAATTTAATTGATTTTCTTATGTTTTTCGATTTTAATTTTTATCAATCATTTAATTTAATTTAATTTTAAAAACGTTAATGGTAGATAAAAAGTCTACTTTTCTCCCACATTTTAAAAATACTTTAATGCTACTTGGGGGTGGTTAGGACCTTTTAATCGTCTTCTTCCTTCAATAAAAAAAAAAATACAGTTTCGATAGACATAGAAAATCTCTTATTTTAATGTACTATTCCAAAAAGGTTTTATGAGCTACAAGCCTAACGAAATTCGTAAGATTGATTAGCTGCACACAAGCGTTCTTGAAGGATGTTGTATCTTAGGAGTGTAGAGTCGAATTACTTAGTGCAAGTGGGGTCACTTCTTTTCTTATGATAGTGTCAATGCACCTCAACCCAAAATCATAAGCTTTCTCAAAACCCTTAATTTCTTATTAAATATTTTGGTTATTAATAGATTGGCTTTAGAATTCCTATCAATTTGATTCATTGTATGATTAGGTAGTTTCCTAATAATCTTAGTAAAAGGTTCTAGGAATTCTATTCAATTTGTTGTGTCACGACCTCTCTTCAATCGAAGCATCATTCTTGTAAGTCTAAAAAACTCAGTGGTCAATAAGTTAGAAAAAGAAGTTTTTTTTTTTTTTTTTTATAATCCCAAACACACACAAATAGTCTCTTCAAAAACTATTTGTGTGTGTTTAGGATAAGGAGTAGAATAGTGAGAAGTAAGGAATTATGAAGTTTAGGGAGTTTAGGAAGAGGTTAAAAAATTTTAAACTCTAGATAGCCTAGAGAGAATTCACCCGATATTTAGAAGACTCCCTAACTCCTAAAGTTGAATCATGTTTGAAGACTGAAGCTCTTTGGAATACAAATATTCTTCCAAGACTCCAACTTCGAGAACATGCACATGCTCCACTTCCATGCGTCAAACGTACGCATTCAATTGAGAGAGAATCACAGGATGAAATACTCGAGATTGAACCACATCGCGTCAAATTTACATAAATACAAGCTCAAAGCCACCGAAACACATTTCTTTGAAAACCTCGTGTGAACAAATTGGCAGACCCAATGAGACATCTCTACCTCTCATCTCTCTCTCGTCATTCAAACCAACCAATGACATCAAAGAAAGCCACATCCAAAACCACTACCGCAAACAACAGTTACACGAACCTGCCATCCGCAGTCACTCAAAGGAGATCATGCAAGGACAAGACTAGGGTTATGTCTGTTGGGGTTGCTGCTCTAAATCTCGTAATTTCTTAGTTTGTAATTTATTTGTAGAAACAGATTATTGATTTAATAAAATAAGTTGTTGTTTTGTTTGATATTTAGTTGCATTAACCCAAAACCAATAAACTAAGATCCTAAGTTATTTAATGTAGCTTAAACATGTATGCGATGATATACAAGTGGATCATGTTTAAGTGATAACCTAAAAGGTCAGTAGTAGATGGATAGAGTTAGGTACCTTATCCTGGAGATATTGCAGATACCATCTACTTTGTAATTGTTATAATTGTTGTAAAGTATTATAAATGATCTGATCCTGATCATTCATGTGGAGACATGTGAGTAGAGATATCCTATACAAAGAGTTTGTATAAGATCGGACCACGAAATATTTAGTCTCTCTTTATAACACCATTACTAGAAGAGACTTACATTTCATCAGGATAACCATAGGTGACTTGACCTTAATCCTGAGTGAATTGTGAACTCCTGTCTATGAGGGTGATCCTTTGATTTGCACGGGTGAGAAATGCCAGTTTCTCCGACTCAATATGCCTACCATTTTGGGGATTCGTCTAAGTGAGGAGATGGGATTACAGCTACACAAGAAGGAATCCACTCCTTGTCATTGTTAGGGTAAGTAGATAAATTTCTCCCTTAAGGGATGATTTTGGATTTTAAACAATGAGGCGTCTCACTCTCTCACTAGTGATAATGGGTAGAAATGCACGTTATCATAGTGCTAAGTTCTTAAACAATGTTGGATTGTGTTGATGAAATATGTACTTTGCGTCCATTAAGCATCAATTTCGTAATATTGTGGTCGCATGCATTTAGCGCATTAGAACAATTGATTTTTGTATTTTTGTACAGAATATGCGTTAACACAATGCAAGAATTGTGATCATAGAAATCATTGGTCGAGCGCAACTTCACCGCAAGGCTTTGCGTTGATCATGCTCGCAAACATTCACCCAAGAAGGATCGCCGCAGCTTGGTTAGCGCAACATGGTGGGCACATCTAGGTGAAAAGCCAATTAAGCGTGATGGGATAGAAAGCTGATGACAGTCGAATCCAAATTAAGTTAACAACCGATAATGGTCACAAAGTACATTCAGCTTTATCGGTGACAATTATTCGGCGCATCAGTCAGGAATTAAAGCTATCCCATCTATACGACCAGGAGAGAGAAGCCGCCTTTCACCATGGATGCTTTATAAATTCCAAGGGCATTCTTCAGAGAAGGGGTTCACCGTTTTTACAATCTTTTGTTCCATAAGTTCACGCCTCTGTTTATAGTTTTCCTTTCCATTTTAAGGGGGAGCAAGAGAGAAGTGGTGGCACCGGAGATCGCTCAGGGCAACTCGAGAGAGAACCTTGGGGCGTAAGAGAAGAGAACGGACCGACTTTCACGAGAGCGAGATTATATTTTGAGCACGAGTAGAAAAGAGTAAACGCCTGGCAGTAAGAGATTGCTACCAGGCTCTTTATTCTATACTTGCATTGTTATTTTGTACTTCATCTTCATATTTATACAATGGAAGTTCCATTTCTACATCTGTTCACTCTCTTAATATGCATGAGTAACTAAACTAGTCGAATGGATTGAGAAGAACTAAGCTAACATGACTTAGGAAGTTCATTGCTTGCGATTGTCTTGTTTTATGCTGTGTAAAATACCCTTTAGAGTTACTAGAGAGAGAGTCTAAAGAAAGAACCTAATGTCTCGAGAGAGCTAGGTTGGAATCTGGACTCAAAAGAGCAAGATTAGACTTGCATAAACAAGAGATACGGACTTAGAGATAAGCTCTGTTTGTCAACTTGCATGCATGCATCCTAGGAATAGATATGATGATATGTGGTCTCCTTGTTTGTGTATCATCGCATAGACAAGAATTAGAGGCTTATGTATGGGCCCCTATAGACACCTTTGCACATACATCGCATGCGTTCTAGCATTAGAAGCTGTAGCATTCACATCGAGAGATGGTTTACTATTGTATGCATGTTGCATGATCGCAAAGCATGAACGCATTCTAAGGAGTGTTTGCTGAAACCCTTCTCAACCCGTTCACTGCATATTCATCGCATCTCCTGTTTACCAACTCTTTTCAAACTCCGCCGCATTTACTTATTTTTCATTAACGCAAACAGCAAACCCAACACTTTATTTATTTATCCGGTTACCACAAAGTCTTTATAAAAATGACCAACGCAATCTGTTTTCACAAGTCCCTGTGTTCGACCCTGAACTTACCAGGAAACTCAGAGGAATTTACACTTGAATTCCACTGGGAAAACTTGAGTGCACAACGAAATTCCATCGACGCATATCATCCATATTTCCATTTCATAAATACATCAACTAGCCAGAGAGGGGTTTAGTTATAGTGGGACTATGGCTAATTATTCATTAGATGAATCAGGGGTACTTAAGAAGTTAGATGTAACTATAGGGGTACAATGATAAATTTGACCCAGTTGTACTTACGGTAATTTGTGAAGGGTCATCGCACTGTCGACTGGTTATATCCAATGGACACATAAATATATTTACAGTATGAAGAGTGTAGCTATCGGTCTTTAGTGGAACGATTGGCAGTTGGAGAATGAGGATTAATTTAATTAAAGAGTTTAATTAATTAATTTTGTATCATTGGAGCTTCTAATCTGTAGGTCCATAAGGTCTCTTTGTTAGCTCAATAAGGATTAATAATATTCAATTAATATAATGTATGTTGATACATTATAATATGAAGTTTGATGAGAGAAATAAATATTTGAATGTGATTCAAATATTAATTATGTGAATATAATTCATATAAAAACTATAGGTTAAAATTAATACGAATGTGATTCATATTAATACTATTGGTTATATGAAAGAAGATAAACTATAGATTATATTATATATGATATAATATAAACTATAGGTTATATATTATATGAGATATAATATATGGTTTAATTTTAATATATATTAAATTAGTCAATATTATTAAAACTAGAATTTGAAAATTATCGAGTAGACATAATATATCTACAGTGAGGAGAGTGAAACTACTGGGCTTTAGTAGAGTGACCCAACAGTTAACGAATGGTGGTTAATTGGGTTAAAGAGTTTAGCCGGTTAATCGCGGATCGTTAGAGCCCATGATCTATAAGTCCATGAGGTTCCCCTACTAACTCATATCGGACTAAACCTTAAAACAGTGTGACGAACAAATTTGAAGTGTTCAAATTCAGTTTTTGGAGCAAAGCGGTATTTAACCTAATGTTTAATTGTGAATTAAACATAAAGAGAGAGAAAATATGAGATATTTAAATAAGATTTAAATATCAAGATTATGAATAGGGATTCATATAAATTAGGATTAGTGTTGGATTTAATATTAAATTAAATTAATTAAATTAATTAAATTATTTAATTATTTATTTAATATTAATTTATCTTTAAAACTGATTATTAGAATTAATTTTGAAATTAAATGAAATTGGTCAAAATTGCATTAAAAATCAGATTGTTGACTAGGTAAAAAATGCAATGGAAATCTAATTACTAACTTTTGATTTTTGAAAGTCAAAAAGTTAAATTTATTAACTTTGGACTTTGAGAGTCAAACTTTGACCAAGTTAGTGGAAAGATTCAATATTTGTGAGTGAGAAATTCCAACTATTGAATTACTAAATATTGTCTTCATTTGAAGACACTTGGCCCACTAAATCCCACTTTGAGTTAGTAGATTTTTTAGTGTCAAATTCTCTTCAAACTCAAAGTTGCATGTTTTGTATGTAATGGTCTTTAAAAGGAAGTGTTTATTGAAGTTCAACAACTCTTGGCCATAGTAGAATTGGATGAGATTATGTGATAATCATTGCAATTTTCTCTTAAAGTCTTAACCATTTCCTCTCCAAATTAGTCACTTACCAGATTCTACCATCCCGTTCTAAGGCCGGAGAATAGTCAAGAAAACTCTTATGGTGGTCTACGAACCGTGCATGAGGAGATTGAAGCTAATTTGGAGAAGATTCAAAGTCTACAAAGATTGTATTCTTTCCCATTTTTCTTGTTTTATTAATGCATGTTTATTTTTGTAATCAACCTAATTAGATACTTTAGATATGTTTTTCTTCCGTTGCACATGTGTTCGTTCCATCAATTGGTATTAGAGCATGCTTAAAGTACTCATTTTTTTTTTGTTAATTTGTGGATATGGTGGGTATTGATTTATTTGATGAATGCTGTGTGTGCTAAAATGAATAATCTCGGTTTTGGCATCCGTTATTCCTCTTGGGTTGTAATAATTATTGTAATTGCATAGTGTTTTATGGACTTTAACGTGTCGTGAAAGGTCTGTAAATTTGCTAAAGTCTTTAGAGTCGGGATTAGTTTTTTTTTATTCGATTCCGGTGAAAAGAACAACATCAAATTTGAAGAAATTTCATCACAGACCCGGATTGAGCTTCCAGACCCAAGTTCTGACACATTGACCCGACCTGTCACCCCCCCTCCTCAGATTATCTTCTTAACCTGAAGGGAGATGTGACGGCAGCAGTTACCGACCCTTTAGCTGACACTTACATTCATAACCTATATAAAAACCCTAATATGCGTATGCAACTTTAACCATCAATATTTACATAAATAAAACCATCAGAGTATTCACATTCAACTATAGGGTTTTATTATGTTAACATACAACTGACACATATATACCGAATCAGATACAGTGGGTCCCAAAACACATTTACTAGTCCTTGAACACCTTCCTTTAACATGTGTACAATATATACAGATAACTACCTAAGTTCTTCTCTTCTCAAGAGTTTTCAAATGGCAGAGTAGCAATAGGATCAACTTCTGGGAACTTGACTGTCACACCCCCTCCCAGGCCTTAAACCCCTAAGACCGGGAAGGGAGCGTGAGAGTGATTATAACCCTTCTAAGACAATATTTGTACTAACTATTGTTTTCGCTATTTATTATAATTACAATGGGTTTACAACATTTACCTATTTATCTATACATGTAATCAAAGGTTTTCATTATCCCACCTATTAATCTATACAACCAATTAAAAGGTTACAATACTCCACCTATTTATCTATATATGTAATTTTAATTTCTCTTTTCAATACATGATCTGAGCCGTGCCCCGAGAGTTTACCGAGCTTTTAGTTAATGGTGGTGGGTGGTGACTCTTTGTTGAACGCTCCGCTACGCTACTTTGGGGGGGGGGGGGGAGGGGGTTAGGAAAACAATTTGAAGAGTGTGAGCTACTAAGCCTAGTGAGTGGTTCTTTTTAAGATGAAAATCATTTTGAAAATCATCATTTTGGGAAACCAATCACATGTTGGCACTCACACTGAACTTAAGTGCAATCAATAGCATAAATCACGCAGCTACTAATTTGTATTCCAACATCAACACATAGTAATTCATATTTCTATCATCAAACAATACAATCACCTATGGAAACCTTCCTATTGACCCCAATTCCCGCCAATGTGCACATCGACCATTTTATTTATCCCGCTAGTCATGCTTAGGTACTTGACCATATTTCCTGCCGGTCGTCACCGACTATTATTTCCCGCCGACCGAGGCCGACCAATTTTCCCGCCGACCGAAGCCGACCAATTTTCCCGCCGACTGAAGTTGACTTTTTTTAAGCATGCTAACCACATCCCGGGCATAATCGCAGTTTCCATAGTCACACACAAACAATATCATGGCTTCACAGTATTTATGATGCACTTCTCTTTTAACTTAAGTAAATATTCACAATGGACTCTACTGTAATGCTTACGAGAGATGATGGCAAACCCTATAGTTCACAGGATAGCAAATTCTAACATCTCAAGACTGTGAGGTTCAGGTTATACAACTATAATATTCACATTACATACTGATTTATCAAAGACACAGTGCTAACAAAGAAGTATAACACCCACAGTACATCAAGCTACTCACTGTACTTTCTGACTAACAAAGCACGTACTATTCACCAAATATACTGACTTTACCCAACTATCATGCTAACAAATGATGCTCTGGAGTGACATAACTTTACCACGCATACTAACCTAACAAAATTATCATGCTAGCAGGGATGGTATTTTCTCATGCAACATAATACGCACAACATCGACTGAGTTACTAAAAGCAATGTAACACTCACAACATATGTTAACTATAAAGCTATAACACTCACACTATGTGTTAATTATCGAAGCTATAACACTCACAGTAAGCTTTCCCTCTTAGAAGGAAATTTGGACAGCACTTCCCTCGAGCTTTTCTCTTTTAAACTCACAGAACTACCTCATTCTCTCCACACGACTATTACTATTGGAATTTGTTTGAGAATGAGTTTAATTCTTCAGCCAAAGTCTCTTATTTATAGTCGTTTTCAACTCTTCTCTATGTGACAACACATCCTACAAGTGGCCTCTTTTAAATTATTGGGGTTAACTGAGCTTTTGAGTTGTTTAATTTTAAGTTTTCCAACCAAAATTACTCCTATGGCATGTAATCTTGGCCGTGCATTTTAATCCCTAAGTTTCTGCATGAAATCTCCTTTTGCCACCTAAATTGCATAATTTTTGACTTAATTATCAAAAATATCAAAGATCGCATTACATTCCTTAAAACACAACATTCTATCCAAATTTCGTTCTCTCCGCTCTCGCTCTCTCTGACTCTCTCACTCATTTGGCTCTCAGCAGTGTCGCTCTCTCCATGTTTCTCGCTAAGGATCTCGCTTTCTTCAGCCTTCTCGCTCATTTGGCTCTCGGTAGTGTCGCTCTCTCCATGTTTCTCGCTAAGGATTTCGCTCTCTTCAGCCTTCTCGCTCAGCCAGTTTCGCTCTCTCCCATTCTCTCGCTCAACCAGTCTCACTCTCTCCTATTCTCTTGCTCAACCAGTCTCGCTCTCTCCCATTCTCTCGCTCAACCAGTCTCGCTTTCTCCCATTCTCTTGCTCAAATCTCGCTCTCGCTCTAATCTTGCTCTCTCCATTCTCTCCAAATTCCTCCAATATCGCTAGTGGTCACCCTCACTGCTTGCGACACGTGGATTCCACTTTTCTTTTTAATTTTTAACTTACCCTGTACACTGATAATAAATTTTCACCTCCAATTCTTCCCACCTTCAAATTATTAATTTCAACCTCCCAAGCCTTCCAATGAATAGTTCCCAAACGAAAAGTTATCTAATTTCCTTTGTCCCCCGAATTCAATAGCTTCCAACTCCCTTATTAATCTTCCCCGATTCTACTTACTTATTGATAGCTATATATTCTATTGTTGGATAATTATTAATAAATTTCTTAATTTATCAAAATTTTCCCTAAATTCCACCCAACTTCCTCATAATTTAATTTATATTTTTCATTATATTTTCCTTTATTTTCAGTATTTTATTTTCCCTTCTTTCTGAATTAGGGTTAGGGCTTTACATGCTACCTGTGGGGTGGAAAAATATTTTAAAATGAGGTGAGCTAATTGCCCAGTGAGTGACTTAAAGAAAACTGGAAATCTCATGCTTTAAACATTAACATAAAACATCTAAAGTTTAACTGGAAAACATAACAAGAAACTTTCATAAATCATAAGGCATAAAACATAACATTGTTTTTTTTTAAAAAAAAAAAATAAAACCAACTAAACCTTAGTTGAGAATGAACATCTATTGCTCTAATTCCCAATGTCAAGCTCTGGCCAAGAGAGGCCCCTACATCGATCTCTTTATATTGAATTGTGGCCAAGAGACCCCTACCTCGGTCTCTTCATACTAAACTACCTACGTGCACGTGGAATTTACTAAGTACCGTTGATACCTTAGACACGTTTACTTGGATACCTTCCCTACCTTTAGTATCTAGCCCACTTGGGCTATCAAATTCTCAAAAAGCATTAGTGAATAAAGTTTTAAAACATGGCATAGAAAACACTTTAGGACACTTTCCCTACCTTCGGCATCCGTTATTCATTGTGCTTTAGAAATATCAACACAAATACTGATAGCTAGGTGTTCAAAACATAGCACAACAAAGCATTATAGAACTTTAACCTCACTCCTAACGCATGCTTCTATTGTTAGAAAAAAAGTTAACTTCAATCAAATGAACTAGCTCGTAGAAGCCTTGGCATGCGTTAAACATAGATAACATACTTAGAAAAATCATACTTTGTTAAATATCACGCGTTGGTTATATTTTTCAATCATAAAGACAAGTTGCTTGGAAATCTATATAAAACTTGGCATGAGAATAGCTTACATAACATAAACTTTTAAAACATTGAAACATTAGTCACTAACTACTTGTTTGGGCCCTTAATGGTTTATGGGCTTCTTCCAGCTCTTCTCGACCTGAAATAGTATAATTTCCTTTGTAAGATTTCCTAAGATTCCCATAAAGGTATTAGAAGTAGATCTTTAGCATTAAAGTTTAGCTTACTGACGAGACCAAAAAACTAGCGAAACTAAGAAAAACCAGCAAGACCTCTAAATTTCAGGTCTAGCTCCTCTTTGTTCAACAGATAACTCGAAATTCCTCCACTCTGCTCCAGACTACCCGAAATGGCAAACTAGTCGTTTCTTCCTACAGTTTCACCTGTCTCCCTTCACATTTAGCTCAGATATCCTACACAAAAGTTTTTAATACTTGAGTTAACTTACTAACCTCAAATTCAGCTCCAAACTCAATCTCTACAGCTTGTTAGCCTTCGAGCATCATACCCCGTCCAGATTGCTCGAATTCTAGACCAGTCGCTTATTCCTACAATTTCACCTGTTTCCCTTCACAATTAGCTCAGGCATCCTTCACAAAAGTTGTTAATAAATGAGTTAGCTTACTAACCTCAAAATTTCAGCTCCAAAACCAATCTCTATAGCTTGTTATCTTTCAAACATCATACCCTGTTCAAATTACTCGAATTCCAAACTACTCGAAACGCCAAACCAGTCGCTACACATGTTGCATATTAGGGACTAATTTTGATTCTATGGGACCCACTAAACCTTCATTTTGTATGTACATATTGTAAATTACTATGAATGGTACCCTAGGTTGTCTTTAAGTTCGAAGTTCAGTTAGTTCTTAAATGACAATTGTGATGTTCAGGGTTCCTAAACAGGTCAGCTAGGCAGTAAGTGCCACATAAGGGTTGGTAACTGCTGTAGTCAAATTTTCTTCTAGTTTAAGAGGGTAAATTGGGAGGGGGTGTGACATGACCCATTGAGACAATCTGATCTGCGTGTGTGGCGCTTGACGCGTGTAGACGCTTCAGACCCAGAAACCCGCTTCACCTAACCTGGTTCAGCATCGCTCCAAGGCTCACTCCGGTTGAAGCTCAATGCACGCATGGCTCAAGCCCAAGCTATTGTATTGGGCGTCTTATGCCCTAGTTTATTATTTTGTGTACTTTGTATTTTATTATATTGTTGATAACGGGCAAAAATGCACGTTATCATAGTGTTAAGTTCTTAAACAATGCTGACTTGAGTTGATAAAACATGTTAGATTGCGTCCAAAAAGCATCAAATTCATAATATTGTGGTCGTATGCGTTCATCGCATAGGAACAGTTGATTTTTGTATTTTTGTGTAGAAAATGCGTTGACGCAAGGTAGAAATTGCAATCATAGGAAATCATTGGTCGAGTGCAGCATTACTGCAAGGCTTTGCGATTATTGTGCTCGCAAACATTTGCTCAAGAAGGATTTCCACAACCTGGTCAGCGTAACTTGGTGAGCGCATCTGGGTGAAAGGTATAATTAATCACGATGGGATAGAAAGCTGATGACAGTCAAATCCGAATTAAGTTAACAACCGCTAACGAACAAGTACATTCAGCTTTTCGGTGACAAATATTCGGCGCATCAGTCAGGGAATTAAAGCCGTCCCATCTGTGTAATCATGAGAGAGAAGTCGCCTTTCACCCTGGAGATTCTATAAATACCGAAGGCATCCTTTAGAAAAGGGGTTCAACTATTTTTACGAGTTCACAATTCTGTTCATAGTTTAGCCTTGTTCTTAGATTTTCTTTTACCATAAGGGGGACGCGAGAGAAGAAGGTTGTGCCGACAGATCGTTCCGGTAAGCTTGGGAGAGCGCCGGAAGCTTCAAGATTAGCGAGAGGGTCGACGCCTGCAGAAGCAGGAATATCTTTGGAATCAAATAGAGATTTACAGTGTAAGAGCCTCGGTCAACAAGGAATTGCTACCAGGTTCTCTACCTTTATCTTCCATATTTATTTTGTACTCAACTCATTTATAAAAATGGGATTTACTTCTCTATATCTGTTCACTCTCTGTTTTTTACGCATGAGTAGCTAAATCGGTTGAATAGGTTGAAAAGCATTTAGCTAGCACAATTGGGAATCTTCATGCTATGCGATTATCTTGTATTATGTATGCTGCATTCGTCCATTAGAGATACTCGGGAGGGTAGTCTAAGGACAGGATCTAGGCTTGGGAAAGTCAGATTAGAATCTAGGCTCGGGAGAGTCAGATTAGAATGCATAATCAAGAGATAGGAGCTTAGGAATAAACACTATTTGCTATTAACGCATTGCATGCATCCTAGAGATACTGTCTCTTATACACATCTAGATGTGTATAAGAGACAGGAATCTAGGCTCGGGAGAGTCAGATTAGAATGCATAATCAAGAGATAGGAGCTTAGGAATAAACACTATTTGCTATTAACGCATTGCATGCATCCTAGAGATAGGATATGATTGTATGCGGTCGCCTTGTACCCTGTCTCTTATACACATCTAGATGTGTATAAGAGACAGTGATTAGAGATTGAGAATCAAGGATGCCAACGTAAGTAATGGTGCTATTGCTTCACTACAGAATCAGATGACTGCAATGATGAACTTAATCTAGGGAATTGCGATCAGCAGCCCAACACCACAAACTGGGCAAATCAACGCAATCAGTCAAAATCCACAATCTGTTTACTTTGTAAAAAATAATCCCTTTTCGAATACCTACAACCCCGGGTGGAGAAACCACCCCAATTTTGCATGGAAGAATCAGCAACAGAACTTCCAATCTGTGGCACAGAAAGAAGGGCCACCAGGATTCTTCCCACGCAATAACGATCAGACAAGCAATCAAGCAAGTAGCTCGCAACCACCGCAATCATCCTCCTTGGAGAGCCTATTGAAGCAGTACATAGAGAAAAACGAAACTGTGCTTCAAAGTCAGGCTACGTCCATCCGCAACCTAGAGTCTGTCTCTTATACACATCTAGATGTGTATAAGAGACAGATCCATACTACAAGACAATTCGGAGGACGGCGTGGCGAGGCCCCGCACGCCCACCTCTGAAGCTTTATTGAAATTTGCAATAATTTTGTGTCCCGAATATCTCTGCCAAAGAAGTTCGACTAACTTTGTTTCCATTTTCTCTCTATAATCAGGCAAAAAAATGGGTGTATACCCTCGAGCCGGGAGAGATCACTTCTTGGGAATAGGTCGTGGAGAAGTTCATAAAGAAATACTTTCCACCGACTGAGAATGCTAGACGAAGGAAACTCATAACAAATTTTGAACAAGACATGGACGAATCACTCAACGATGCCTGGGCGAGGTTTAAGTGGTTGGTCCGATACTGTCCTCACAATGGTTTGCCAGACTGCCTTCAGATGGAAATATTTTATCATGGTTTGAATCCCGCTTCGCAGACCACTACCAATGCGGTAGCCGCTGGTGGTCTGCTTGATAAAACGTATGACGAGGCTAAGAATATCTTGGATCGCATCTCTAAAAACAATGAAGATTGAAGAGAGACTGATTAGAGATTGAGAATCAAGGATGCCAACGTAAGTAATGGTGCTATTGCTTCACTACAGAATCAGATGACTGCAATGATAAACTTAATCTAGGGAATTGCGATCAGCAGCCCAACACCACAAACTGGGCAAATCAATGCAATTAGTCAAAACACTGTAAGGTGTGCGACTTGTGGTGATGGGCACGCGATGGAGGAATGCCTGCAAAATCCATATTCTGTTTACTTTGTAAAAAATAATCCCTTTTTGAATACTTATAACCCCGGATGGAGAAACCACCCCAATTTTGCATGGAAGAATCAGCAACAGAACTTCCAATCTGTGGCACAGAAAGAAAGGCCACCAGGATTCTTCCCACGCAATAACGATCAGACAAGCAATCAAGCAAGTAGCTCGCAACCACCGCAATCATCCTCCTTGGAGAGCCTATTGAAGCAGTACATAGAGAAAAACGAAATTGTGCTTCAAAGTCAGGCTATGTCCATCTGCAATTTAGAATTACAGATAGGCTAGATTGCAAGTGAACTAAAGAACAGACCGTAAGGGGATCTGCCGAGTTCAATAAAACTCCCACGCAACCCGGGGGGATCAGGTAAAGAGCAATGTCAGGTTGTGACATTGTGAAGTGGAAAAACTGTGGAGGGGGAAAGAATGGAGCCCAGGAAGATTACTCCCATTGCAGCGGAACCTGGAATTGCAGTGATATAAGAAAGAGAAGGAGAAAAAGAAGCAATAGAGACAGAAGTTGCGTCAACTTCAAAGCCAACTCAGAAGGGGACCGTGAGAGTGCAGTTACCACCTTTCCCGTAGAGAATAAGAAAGAAAAAGAACGAAGAGGTACAGTAACAACACTTTCTGTCTATGTTAAAACAATTACATATTAATATTCCATTCAATGTAGCGATTGAGTAGATGTCTGCCTATACAAAGTTTCTGAAGGATATGGTAACCAAGAAGAGGGAAGCTGGTAAGTTTTCCACGGTGGCGTTAACACAAAGTTCAAAACCAATAATTCCACCAAAGATGAGCGATCCTGGGAGCTTTACTATACCCTGCTCCATAGGAGGACTATACATCGGGCAGACATTGTGTGACCTTGAAGCCAGCATCAATTTGATGTCTTTGTCGATCTTTAAGCAGCTGAATGTGGAGTAACTTGTGCCCACAACCATGACTCTCCAACTGGCCGATAGATCTCTAGTACATCCAAAGGGAAAGGTGAAGGATGTGTTGATCACCATTGACAAATTTATCCTACCAGCCGACTTCATCATTTTGGATTATGAGGCCGACAAGGATGTGCTCATCATTCTGGGGCGACCATTTTTATCAACAGGTCATGCCCAGATTGATGTGCATAAAGGGGAAATCACTTTGAGCATCAATGGACAGAAGCTCAAGTTCAATATAATCCGAGCCATAAAGTTTTCGGATGAAGAAGACCTGCATGACTCAGATGACGACCAGAATTTGATTGAAGAAGAAAAGTTTGATGAAGAAAATGAAGAAGAGGATGCCAGCGTATCCATTGCTGCCTGTAATGTGATTATAACAAAAACAAGCAAGGAAGAAGAGATGATCACAAACCAAGAAGAAGAGCCAACAGAAAAAGAAGAAAGAAAAACAATGCAGCCGTCCCTACTAGAACCACTAACATTGGAGTTAAAGACCTTGCCGAATCATTTAAAGTACGCATTTTTGGGGCAAAATGAGAAGCTGCCTGTTATTATTTCCCCTAAGCTTAATGAAGACCAGAAGAATGCATTGATGAGCATTCTGAGGAAGCATGTGCGAGCAATTGGCTAGACGCTCGCCGACAATAGAGGAATTAGCCCAGCGTACTATATGCACTGCATTCATCTCGAAGAAGACCATAAAGCAATGATCGAACATCAACGCAGGCTCAACCTTGCGATGAAAGAGGTCGCTAAAAAGGAGATCATTAAATCATTAGATGCGGGCATTATATATCCTATAGAAGATAGCATGTAGGTCAACCCCGTATAGTATGTGCCGAAAAAGGGTGGCATGACGGTAGTCCCGAACGAAAATAATGAACTAATTCCGCAAGGGACCATCACCGGATGGTGCATTTGCATGGACTACCGTAAGCTGAATGCGGCCACAAAGAATGATCATTTCCCCCTACCGTTCATTGATCAAATGCTAAACCGTTTAGCTGGAAATGACTTTTACTTCTTTCTGGATGGTTATGCTAGGTACAACTGGATTATGATAGCTCTAGAAGACCAAGACAAGACCACATTCACCTGCCCATATGGGACCTTTGCTTTTCACCGCATGCCGTTCGGCTTCTGCAATGCACCAAGCATGTTCGAAAGGTGCATGATGGCCATCTTTTCAGACTATCTTAAGGACTCTGTCGAAATCTTTATGGATGAGTTCTCTGTTTATGGGAACACTTATGAAGTCTGTCTAGCCAACTTGGAGAAGATACTGAAGAGATGCGAAGAGACGAATCTGGTGCTTAACTGGAAAAAATTCCATTTCATGGTAAAGGAAGGCATAGTGTTGAGGCACAAGGTTTCCCGGGATGGGTTGGAGGTGGATAAAACAAAAATCGAGGCAATTGAAAAACTTCCACCTCCAACAAGCGTGAAGGCTGTACGAAGTTTCTTGGGGCACGCTGGATTCTACAGACGCTTTGTCAAAGATTTTTCAAAAATAACATGACCACTGAGTGTGTTATTGGAGGCTGATAGAAAATTTGATTTTGACGACAATTGCCTCAACGCATTTAGAGTTTTGAAGAATGCACTGATTACTGCACCCGTGCTAATCGTACCTGATTGGACACTCCCTTTTGAAATAATGTGTGATGCAAGCGGGTATGCAATGGGAGCAGCTTTGGCACAAAAGAGAAAAACAATCTTACATCCCATCGCATATGCGAGTAAAACATTAAATCCTGCTCAAACAAATTATACCACCACAGAGAAAGAGCTTCTGGCGGTAATTTTTGCGTTGGAAAAATTTTGAGCATATCTGTTGGGGACAAAGGTACTCATTCATACTGATCACTTGGCAATAAAGTACTTAATGTCAAAGAAGGACGCAAAGTCGATGTTGATCAGATGGGTTCTCCTCCTTCAAGAATTTGATATAGAAATAATTGATCGAAAGGGGACAGAGAACCAAGTTGCGGATCACTTGTCTAGACTGGAAAATTCTGAGGTTGACCACAATGAGTCTGAAGTGAGTGCGGTGTTCCCGGATGAGCAGTTGTTCCATATGAAGAAGTGCCTGGGTTATCCGACATTAGTCAACTATTTGGTTGCGGACAATTTCTGGAAAGATGTATACTACCACCAACAGAGGAAGGGATGAGCCAAATCTATACAAAAGGGGGGCAGACCAAATCCATGCATACCAAATGCTGCTCAACAACGCATATTATCGCAGTGTCATAACTCACCATATGGTGGGCACTTTGGAGGACAGTGCACCGCAGCCAAGGTTTTACAGAGTGGATTCTTTTGGCCTACATTGTTTAAAGATATAGCTGACTATGTAATGAAGTGTGATCAGTGCCAACGCACAGGTAACATTTCATGGAAACACACAATGCCAATGAACACCATCTTGGAGCTTGAATTGTTCGATGTATGAGGTATTGATTTCATGGGACCATTTCCTCCCTCCAATGGTAAACATTATATTTTATTAGTCGTCGACTATGTATTCAAGTGGGTAGAGGCAGTGGCATGCACTGCAAGCGATGCGGCGGTAGTCTCTCAATTCTTGAAGAAAATATTTTCACTCGTTTTGGTACCCCACGTGCCATAATAAGTGATGAGGGGTCTCACTTTGTCAATCATACTGTTAAGGAGTTGCTGTGCAAATACAACATTCTCCACAAAGTGGCCACCGCATACCATCCGCAGATGAATGGTTAGGTCGAGGTGTCCAATCGGGAGATTAAGCAGATACTTAAGAAGATGGTAAGGCCTTCGTGAAATGATTGGACAGTGAAGCTCGACGATGCGTTGTGGGCATACCAGACTACATTTAAAACACCTATAGGTATGTCACCATATGCATTGATCTTTGGTAAGGCATGTCATTTGCCGCTGGAGTTGGAATACAAGGCATTGTAGGCGATAAAGAAGCTAAACTTTGACTTAAAGAAAGCAGGAGAAGCGCGAAAAAAAAAATGCAACTGGTCGAGCTAGAAGAATGGAGGATTAACGCATATGAAAACGCAAAGATTTACAAGGAGTGCACCAAGCGCTGGCACGACAAACACATATGCGGTAAGAACCTCCAAGTTGGGCAGAGGGTCTTGCTATTCAACTCACGGTTAAGGCTTTTCCCTGGAAAATTAAAATCACACTGGTCCAAACCCTTCGTCAGTAAAGAAATATTCCATCATGGTGCGGTGGAGCTAATCACTAAGGATGGAAGCTGTACATTTAAGGTTAATGGACAGCGAGTTAAGGCATATTGCAGGGGTGGTTTTCAGCCAGAAAAGACCTCTGTGGATCTGAAAAACCCGGAATAGAGAAAAATGGTGTGGCTTCTATGCTGGTAAGCAACATCATTTGGGGCACAAGTCTTCTAAAGTATCCTTTGTTTGGTTCTTGAACTCTCATTTCTTCAACACTTTAATCATCATTTATCTATCTGCACTTTACTTATTCCTACTTCATTCTCTAAAAAAAAAAATGGAGATTGCGGTAAAAGAATTTTGTTTTGTTTAAAAATTATTTGACCCTCTCGCTGTTTTTTTTTTTGCAACGATCGAGGTACAGGATTGCGGAGGTGTTACACGAAGAAGCAACTTATCTTACTCCATCACCACAATTTAAAGAAGATAGATCGTCGCAAAGAAGGATGCATTAATACAAAATGCGGGCGATAGCACAAATTTGGGGGTGTATTCTTCCTTATCTCTATTTCAAAGTTTTCACTATTACATCACATTTTAGTTTTAAAATTTATCACCGCATCCTCTTTGACATGGATAAATTTAGTGAGTTATCGCATACTGTCTCTTTGCCAATTATGATTTCAATGATGAAAAATATGCTTCTATTTCTTTCATATAACTAGAGTCAATTTAACTTTAAGATAGTCACCTCATGAAATATTTCTAGAAGTTAGGGGTCTACGAGCTTTCTTTCAAACTCTCTTCACGAAGCTTTCTAAGAACATCGCATGACTTCTTTCAATCTTTTGGCAATGAGGACATTGCCGCATTTTAAATTTGGGGGTGAGGTATTTATTTTCGACCTTGCTATTTAAAAAAAAAAAAGAAAGAAAATTTGAGAATAACAACTCCACTGTCAACGTAATGGGAAACCCATGTTGATAAGAGTTAAGTTGTGAAAGGCACTTACCCATAGTTGGATGTTCGCATGACACACGTGGGGGCAAGCCAAAACGAAAGTAAGTCACTAGGATCAACGCATAAATCAATGACCGCAACTCTGTTGCTAAGTAACTATGAGTTTAGTTTGAGAAAGAGCGCATTGCTCGTAGTTGGATGTCCGCATGATACACGTGGGGGCAAGCCAAAACGAAGCACTTGGATCAGTGCAAGGTCAGAAAAAAATAACAATGTCAAGAAATATGCAAGGGTAAAATCATTTGACACCTTGGTGAAAAAGAAAATTTCTCTTTGAAATAAATCATGTGATGTCCCGAAAGTTAGTAAAGTATTTTTGAAGGTTAAGCTTGCGGTCCCTAGGTCTTAGAAATATTTTAAGAGGAGACTTGAACAAGAATTAAGAAAATTTTGGTATATAGGATTTGAACGAAGTATCCTTGAGAAATCTAGGAAAAGAACATTGC
>NC_052360.1:35341367-35344553 GCF_009727055.1 Benincasa hispida | reverse complement strand
CCTGGAGGTTCTATAAATACTCATTTATGAAAATGGGATTTACTTCTCTATATCTGTTCACTCTCTGTTATTTACGCATGAGTAGCTAAATCTGTTGAATGGGTTGAGAAGCATTTAGCTAGCACAACTGGGAATCTTCATGCTATGCGATTATCTTGTATTATGTATGCTTCATTCGTCCATTAGAGATATTCGGGAGGGTAGTCTAAGGATAGGATCTAGGCTTGGGAAAGTCAGGTTAGAATCTAGGCTCGGGAGAGTCAGATTAGAATGCATAATCAAGATATAGAAGCTTAGGAATAAACATTGTTTACTATTAATGCATCGCATGCATCCTAGATATAGGATATGATTGCGTGCAGTCACCTTGCCTTTATGCATCTTGCATCATCGCATAGGACAAGAGTAGAAACTTAGGAATAAGCTCTATGGACACTTTTGCATTCAACACATGCGTCGTAGACTTAGAAGCATTGCATTTGCATTGGAAAATGACTTGCTATGCATGGTTGTAGCATGATCGCATAGTTTGACACATTTCCAAGCAACGATAGCTTTAGACCTTCTCGACCCGTTCATCCGCATACTCAGTACATCTATCACACAATCCCACTTTTCTCAAATCCGCCGCATTTATTTATTTTTCATCACTGCAAACAACAACCTGAACAACTATTGATTTATTTGGTTACCGCAAATTTTTCTAAAAATTACCAACGCAACCTGTTTTCACACGTCCCTGAGTTCGACCCTGGACTTACCAGGAAACTGAGTGGAGTTTATACTTGGATTCCGCTGAGAAAACTTGAGTACTCAACGCATTTTTCATCATCGCATTTCATCCACAATTTCACTTCATAAAATAACGCATCAATTGTACACCCCATTAGCTTTAGGACAAGTGGGAGATTGTTGGGGTTGATGCCCTAAATCTCGTAGGATCCTATGTTTGTAAACTTTATATGAACAAACTCTTATGTGATTAATAATGTATGATATTTTATTCACTTTGTCTATAAAATATGTGATATTTTAGTTGCATTAACAACAAACCAATAAAACATCCAAGGTTATCATTGTAACTTAAACATTTATGTGAGACGTACATGTGGATCATGTTTAAGTAATAACCTAAATGGTCTGTAGTATATGGATAAGGTTGGGTACCTTATCCTCGTGACACTACGAGTATGGCTCGCTTTGTAGGTGTTACAATTGTTGTAAAGTGCTACAAATGATCTGATCCTGGTAATTCATGTATTAGATATTCGAGCGGGGATATTCTATACAAAGGGGTTTATATAGGACCGGACTGGACCACGAAATGTTTAGTCTCATTATATAACACCGTTCATAATAGAGACTTACATTTCACCAGGATGATCATAGGTAACATGACCTGAATCCTGAGTGAGTTGTGAACTCCTGCCTATGAGGGCGGTCCTTTGATTTGTATGGGTGAGAGTGGCCAGATCGTCGACTCAACAAGCTTACCATTTTTGGGATTCGTCTGATTGAGGAGCTGGGAACACAACTATACAAGATGGAATTCATTCTTTCTTTGAAGTAGGGTTAAGTAGATAAATTGCTTCATTAAGGGCTGATTCAGTATCTTGAACGATGTAGTGCCACACACCTTCTCATGGCCGTGTTCACACATAGTAGGACTATGCTGAATTGTTCATTAGAGGGATCAGTGGTACTTAAGGAGTAAGATGTAACTACAGGAGCAAAACAGTAAATTGGCCCAACTATACTTACGAGCATTTGTGAAGGATTATCGTACTGATGATTCGTTAGATCCGATGGACACAAAAATATATCTATGGTAAGAAGAGTTCAGCTGTCACAATCTTTAATGGAATGCATTGGCAAGTAACGGATTGGTGGATCTCGTTTTCTAAAGAGTTTTAGTCAGCATATTAGTATCGTTAGGAGCCGTCGAGCCATATGATCCATAGCATCCTTAGTAAGCTTGGTTCAATTGGAACTCCAATTTTTGGATCAGTTTTGAAATGTTCAAATTGACAAGAGGAGATGAGGTTCAGATTATATTATGATACTATTTATTTGGTTATTATATATATGATATGATTGACTTAAATGTCATTATGATACGAACATTTAATTTTGGCAGAGAAATGGATATAAATATGATTTATATCAAAGTAGAGGAGAAACAACTTGAGTATAATATTGATATAAACACTTATAGGTTGATGAAATATAAGTGAATAATTATATTATATTATTTATATAATTGCCCCGATTGTTTGATCTATCGTAAACCATGTTGTTGAGTGGATGTTTGAAATTCAGTTTTCATAATTGAACCGTATAAATGAAAATTGGTTTGTCATTTTGCAAAGAGGGCAAAACAGTATTTGGCCCAACTGTACTTACGAGCATTTGTGAAGGATTATCACTGATGGATTCAGTTTAGATCCGATGACACAAAAATATATCTATGTTAAGAAGAGTTCAGCTGTCAATCTTAATGCAATGCATGGCAGTTACACGGATGTGTGGTCTCGTGTTCTAAAGAGCTTTTAGTACTAGATATCTGACGTATCGTTGGAGCTTCGAGCCATGATCCATAAGATCCTTGGTAGCTTGTTTCAAAGTTTGGAAATCAATTTTTGGGTCAGTTTTGAAGATGTTCAATTGATAAGAGGGAGTTCGATTATTTATGGCTATATATAATTGGTTAAATTTTATATGGATATGAATTGATCTAATGTGTTGGATAACTTAATTTGGAGGAATGATATAAATTATGATTTATATCAGTTAAGGAGAAAACACTATAGTTATATATATATCAAACTATAGGATTATTGAATATAATAATATATTTATATATTTTATAATTGCCCGCATTTTTATCCGTAACCATGTGTTAATGGTTAGTGGGGAGTGAATTACAGTTTTCATTTAATGAAGAATAAGAATGAAAATTGTTTTCATTTTGCAAAGAGGGCAAAACAGTAATTTTGCCCAACTGTACTTACGAGCATTTGTGAGATAATTACTGATGAGTTCGTTAGATCCGATGGACACAAAAATATATCTTATGTAAGAAGAGTTTCAGCTGGCAACTCTTTAATGGAATGCATGGCAGTTAACGGATGGTGATCTCATGGCTAAAGAGTTAGTCAATTAATTTTACGTATCGTTTGGAGCTTC